>NW_009920100.1:15197-47982 GCF_000696875.1 Nestor notabilis | reverse complement strand
GAAAAATGACTGCTGTAGCTGAACCCAGCAGAGTATGACTGCCTTCCAGGACTCTGGCTTGTGTGTTGGTCTACAGTAAGGGGTGTGAAGTACATCTGTATGAAACTGAAAGTCTGGAGAGCCAGATCCTGCTCTGAGGAGCAGGGTGACAAGATGAGACTAACAGGCACAAGCTGCAACTTGAGAAACTCTAACACAGTATTAGGAAAAGCTTCTCACTGTGAAGGTGGTCAGTCCCTGGAACAGGGGCCTGGAGAGGCCTGTTGGGGATCTTTATTCTTAAAAACTCAACAGGTAAGACCCTGAGCAACCTGATGGAATTGGCCTGTTTTAGTGACCAATGAGATCAGAGACCTGCAGAACTTCTTTTCCACTTCAGTCATTCTAGGAATCAACGATTCTTTAAATCTGTGGAAACTTCAGTGAGAAGTTCCCTGGGAAGAGAAAAACATTATTCTGTCTAGGTCAAACAATACTGCATCAAAGACCAAGAAAAAAATATAATTGCAGTTTGTCTGTGATTTATTTTCAGTTTTTTAAAAGATTATTAGCGAAGTAGCAATTAACAACACTAGCAGAGATGCGCCCAGGCAGACTGTAGCTATTGATGTGCACTTCATCAGTGCTTTTGGTTTCTGAGATTTTCAATTATATTTACTTCATAGGCTCTAACACCTTCTCCATGAGAAGAGTTGGAAATACCTTCAGAAAAAAGAGTGAAAACTCTGACTGCCAGTCACATGAATCCTGTTTTACCTTTGATGACAACATGTAATCTACCTCTCCTACAGTGTTCTTCATCCATGTATCTCAAAGCGTTTTATGAAGGAGACTGTAAACATTGTTTTCATTTTATAAAAAGAGGTTTCCTTATATATGGAAAGAAGTGTTCAAGGTCACACTGAAAAGTACTGTCAGAGATAGGAACTGAGCCTGTCTCTCCTATGTCAGAGGAAACAAATGGTGAAATTTTTATTCAACAATCACACCAAAAAGCTGTGGAAATAATCAGTCTGGTTCAACCCAAACCAAAAGACATGTTGGTTATCAAATTAGTGGTGAAATGCAAAGTACAAGTTACAGCATTTCCAATTGTTTTTCTAGCTAAAACATTTCCTTGAACTCAACCCAGATTTGGAACCATTTTCCATTTTCTACTTAGTGACTGTAATGATTTGTGTCAGTACTAGGTGAGAGCTCCAGTTCAGAGTTACTTGGCCACATATATCCCAAACACAGTACAAGTCTAACATCAGAGGTAGGTGCTTTCAGCATCTGAAGCCTGAACTTTTGTCTCTTTCAAAGGACAACCAGTAAAAAATTCTAGGTATTAAAATAGCCTGATAAACAGAGCATCATTTCCTTTTGCCTGGGATAGTTACTGAGGTACAAAGAGAAAGTGAACTAGCTCTTCCATCCATGCAGCTTTCCTGGAAAGGGCAGAAGAAAAAGAAAGGTACCAAAAAAGCACAATGCATTCAAAGGTGTCTAAAGAAACCACAATGAAAACAGCACCACTACATGAGATGTAAGATGTCAACAACAATCCAACTCTGTTGTATTAACATCTAGGTACAGCTACAGATATGAGATGTCCATTGATCCAGTATCTTGTCCCAGACAATAGCCAAAGACAAGGTTTTAGGGGGAGGAAAAAAAAAAAAAAGGACAAACATACAGAAATATTTTTGCTGATATACTGTCATTTTTCAGTAGTCTGAGGTTTAGGCGAAAGCTGTATCCTCACCTTTGTGTTCATTATCCCCTGATGGACTTCCATTAATTCATCTCATGAAAGCTAGACTAATTGCCGTCAGTACTTAGAGGTGATAGAGCTTGACCATCATGTGCGACACACACTGCACTGGCAAACATTCATATGGAGGAGGGCTAACGCTACTATAACCCCATGTAAATCTGGACCTGGTGCTAGACACACCATTGCAAATAAAGTCATCGCCCATTTTGCTGTTTATGTTCCAAAGCTGGGCTTTGTCTGGTTGCTCTTGTTTTCAAAACAACTCACCAACACAATGACTTACCTTTGTGACCTATGTTTTGAGTAAGACATGAAGAGTACTGAAGGAGTATTGTCATAAGGGGTGTTGGAAGCTACTGATCTGGCCTACAGCCTTTTACTTTGAATAGCTCCTCTCCCTCCTGCCCCCACCCTGTCCCAGCAGAAGATGGCTGTCATCTCCTCAGTTCAACTGGGAAGACTAAATTATCACTACCCTTTGATGTGGGTGCTGCTTTAGTCATCTCTGGTGTTGAATCCATGCCTTTAGAATGAAGCTTCTACAAAAGGAAAAATAACACACACACACACACACACACCCCCCATATTAAAGCAAGGAAAGGAGCAAATACTTACCATCTCAGTAATTTGCTTCCATACAGTCAACATCTGCCCTGTCTACAGTTGCAGGGACACTCACCTGTCCTTGGGCTATGCAAATGTTGGAAGAAAAGATTAGTCCAATCTCCTGTACACAAGACTCTTTTTTAATCCAGGATGTGGCTGATACCATTCACATTGAATTTACATAATGCTGGAAACAAAGGGTGAGCAAACCCAGCTGCTGTGTGTGCTTTCTCTCTCTTTCTTGTACATAAATTATTACATGAGATAACTGACCAAATTTTCAAACACTTTAAAGGGCTTTAGGTGCCTGCTTCTTTTTTTGTTGTTATGATTAAGTGTAAGAGATTTCAAACAGCAAACATTTTCACACAAATTGCACATGTTCCTAACTCCACAACTCTGGATATTTTATTGGAGGTGAGGAGCAGGAAGCGGGAAGGATTTCAGCTGGATGCACCATGAAGTTTAGATGCTGCTGACCCAAATATGGTATTCAAAGTCACTGAAGGTTGCATGAACATATCCGATTTGTGTGCTTAAGGACATGAATGTAGTGTAAATAGAAAGTCTTTTTTAAAACTACAATTGTAGGACAGGTTTCCAGAGCTGATGATCACATGTAGCTGCCACTAGCCTCCTTGGGAAATGTACATACTCAGCATCTGAAATCAGACTACTTCTGTTAATTATTTCAGCTCCAGGTCCCGCACACTTGAGTTTTGCTCATTGTTCTATATGTATGAGGAACACAGAATGGTAAAGCTAAGAAAGAGAAAATAAACTAAAAAGCCAAGCTATCACTGTGCATTTGGTTTTGTTTTTTAAACTTGAATAATTTCTCATCAATCATTAAGTCCTTCTTTTTTTTTTTTGTTTTGTTCAGCTTTAGTAACATCAACTCTTAAATTTCCACAAAAACACAAAAGTCTGCATTAATTGAAATGTACCCAAATGAATTTGCCTCTTGCTGTCAAGAAGTACTTAATTAAAGTAAGAAAGCTGAGATTTTGAACAACATACTCATTATGATGAAAGGGACTGACATCCTGAAGGGGTGGAACGACACCAGCAAGAAGGCGTCTCTTTTGTCTGACAATTATTTGTTCAAAACAGGATGACTCAGGGCATGAGCCACAATAAAAGCTGACAATACAGAGGAAGATGTTCTACTTCCTTATTGGCTACTGAGTTAATCTTTCAGTGCCTAGAAAAGGATGGAGCTTTTATCCTGTGCCACTTGCTGTTTTATCAATGTTGTCTTTGGAGAATGACTTATCACTGTCTATTACTGTTCCAGTCCCTTTAAAAATTCCATCCTACGAACAAAACGACCAGCAACAATATTTGTTTCTTCCCTGCCAGCTAATTAACAAGCAGGTCTGAGTCAGCCTAACTTTAGACATAAACATCCACTTGCCATTCAATACTTTGTATTCAAAAATTAGTGTCAAGGGCTCTGTACAAACTTGCAGGATATATGTTGAGAGACTCCTCTTTCTCCTGTTGTGCATGAGCTATGGCAGTTGTGCAGTCAGAGCTGTCTACCTGTGGTGGGTCCTGCTTACCACAGTTAAACAGGGCTGCCATCTGGCTGGGGTTGGTAGCTGTGGGCATATTCTTATTATTGCTAGTACTACAAGCCATAAGCACCTAATAAACTGCAGTTCTGAAGCAGTTTGAACAACAAACCAAGAGGGAAATCCTGGCTCCTTCAAAACAAAGGAAGGGAAGGAGGCCCTTTGGAACCTCTGGTATACAACCACAGCTTAATCTGTGTGTTACAAGTTGGCACGTCTTAGCTGGGTATCCCATTGAATAATTTATATCTGCAGACATGACTCTTGAAGAAAATTCTCTGCATCACTCTGCTCTCACCTACTGCCAACATACAATGTCCTCACAGAAAGTTTCTTCTAAGAATCATCCAATTTTTGCTTGCAGACAAAGGTAGTGTATAGGTTGGCTTTACTGCTGCTTGTGGTCACTTTCCTTCTAGCCTTAGTCAGAGCTTGTCCACTCCATTTGTAATTGGGTTTTGCTGCTGAAGTAGTTTTCTCTTTTTCTAATGAGCCAAGTCAGTTCATAAAAGATGTGTGGCTGCTTTTGCCGGCACAAGGGGAAACTGCAGGACTGTGCAGTCAGCAGTAGGAAGAGGAAAGATGGGAAAGGGAAGTAATACTGTACTGTATTATTACCTACCTTTTCTAGAACTTTCTGCTCTCCCCTAGTGTTGGTTATCTAAATAATTCTGCTTAACTCAGCCGGTTTTGCTGCTTTAATGAGAAAGAGACTTTTATTTTCTAACTAGTAACCAATTTTAATCCTTCTCAATGCTTTCTCAGCCTGTGGATTTCAGCGCTTTCTTAATAGCTTCTAACAAGGCAGATCAAAAAAGCTGTTTAGAAAACTTCACTTCTTTATCATGAATGGTTTATTTTATCCCTCCTTAGGCTATGCAGCTCAGCCTTATACCGCTGAAACCAGGGACTCTGCTGCTTTACATCATTTGGGAGCCTAGCAGGCAAGAATCTGCTTCACTAGTCTTGCTAAGAAATTTACTTCAGAAGCATGATTTGTAAAGGCAGGAGTATTTCAACCCCTATTATACTGTTCACATCACAATGCTGTGTAATTCCATCTCTAATGATTTGCTTCAGAGTATTTTCTTCTAACAGTTTTTCCTAGCAGAGTAGTATAACACGGGTGAGTCTCCAGCCAAGCAGCTGTCCTGAACAATAAAAAGCATAATTTTTGTCAGCAGCATAGTTATTTTATTCCTTGGTTCCTTAGGAACTCCCAGGCAAATGTCATCCAGTCCTGGCAAACACCAGTTCCTACAGGTTTTGTATCACATTTGTTCTTAATGCCTTTCCCTATGACAATGATCCATCAGCAGACAAACATCAGTATATCTTGTCCCTTCTTGTGAAGGCCACAGCAAAATGCTCATTTTTCCACTGCCTTTTGATGTTCGTCCTTTGACTGAAAATGTGTACTTTGGATTATATTTACTTTTCCTTAGAGGGCAGAATAAGGAAATACCAAGCATCATGTCCAGAGAAAGAGTCCCTCTCCCTGTTTCCGTCCTGTGAGGATAGTGCCAAGGAGAGGGGGAACTGCAGCCCTGGCTATGGATATACTACAAGTGCCAACAATTCAGATTTATGATTTATCATTTAATGTCATTTATGACCAGGCAGACCCCATATGTTCCCACTCAGAATCAAAGCCTTATTATGCAAGGTACTGCCAAACAATTAACCAAGAGAAGCAGAGGCTTATACAGAGCCTATTCATACCTAGAGAGCTTATGTAATTTCTGGCATTTCCTGTTTCCAGCTGGACTATAAACAATATTAAACATTTATATCTTCAAAGTTTTAATTGCTCTCTGTAGGAATCCCAATGAGATATGTCCTATACCTATTATTATCCATGTTTATGAGGAGCAGGAAACAGGAATGGTGAGTTGTATAAACACCAGTGAGAAGTTTCTGGCCTGTAAAAAAAGCCATTAGATCTTCCCTCAACTTATGCTTTCTCCCAGCTGCATCACCTATTCCACCTGAACTGTGAAATGAATGAAGGATGTAATCACATTTTGAGGGTGTAAATATTCATTCCCATGTGTGCTAAAGAGAGACCTTCCACCTACAGATTATCTGGAATCTCATTACAACCAAAAGCATTCAAGATGCCCTTCCCTTTCCTTACATTCTTGCCTGATCTCTTTGACAGCATACCTGCTGCATGGGAATAGTGACAACTTTGTAAGGAGGTTGCCTGTGGACTGAGTCTGGTGTGCCTGTTCTGCTTGAGGATGTATACCTGCAGATATCAAGCACTCCCAAGAGTTTTCCTTCTAGAAGCAGCAGCAGAGTTGTGACAAGAGAGAATGCAGGCAGGTGTGCAAAGTGGTGGGAAAAGGATGGGTGAATTTTAATAGCACTCAAGTCAAGAGCACACCACTGAATTTACCAAGACAGATAAAAGGCATGGATCTGGGGCCCTGGAAGACGATGAAGTCCTGGGCTGAAGTTGGGTGAGTGCCCAAATGCAAAGCATGCTACTTTACAGTAGAAAAGCCTGTTGGCCCATCTTTTGGTCTATGTATCCTGGTGGTGTCCTATGGGAAACCGAGTTCAAGAGGTCAAATGCTGCAGATGTGTGTGTTTTCATTAATAACTTCTGAAACCATAGTCCAACTACAGTCAAATTTGACAGGGAAAGAAATTACAAAGATGATAGAGAATTCCTTCACATTTTAGGACAATAGGTGAATGGGTGGCAGAGTGACTCTATCAGCACGTTCACTAAGGGGAAGGTTGCAATAAACATCGATTAACAGCACAGGACACACATGGGACAGACACACATGGGACAGAGATACTACTGGTTCCCCAGCCACTGGAAAGCTCTAGATAGAGCTATACTTAACAGAACAGAAAAACTCACTCTCTAGTCTGTTTACTAGTGTTTAATAAGGAGTGAGTTGGCAAAGCAGCTTTGATATAACTGTTAAAAAAAATCAAGCAACTATAAGATGCACATCCAAAGAAACCAGGATTTATGAATTCTGCTGCTTCTGGAACTAATTTATTTTGATTTAAGAAATAGGATCTAAAGGGGGCAGCATCATATGTTCACATTATTATACCTGTTCAGAAAACCACCACAATTCAATGTATACAAGCACAAGAAGTTAACCCATCCTTGCGCACCTTTATGTTCTTAAGAATAAAATCTTTAAAAAGACCTAAGCATCTTAGGAGGTACCAGAATACCCTGAATTTCAGCACTTTTCAACCTTTGGTTTCCTGAGTACACCTAAAGGCATTTTTAAAAGTGTTTGAGACTTACACAAACATAAAAAGGGCTGTGTTGTGTTCCTTGTGTGGAGCCTTGGAAGTCAAAGGGCTAAAATAAAATATTATCCAAACACCATAATGTGACTCCAGAGTCTCTGATGAACTTTTCAGGAGATTATTTTTTATCTATTATAATGAGACAATTAATGAGAAAAAGTAGCTAGGATTTGTGAGTCAGCACATGTTGGACATTTTAATCCATCTATTTCTGTGATGCTTTTGCCATCCAACAGCTCTGCAGTATGATGAGAGAGCAAAAAACGTGCAGGATAATTCAGGCCTTAAATAAGCTTTCCATATTTTAAGTTTGAGTTCCTAAGAAAATCTAGCTAATGCTAAATCACTGGCTATTCATCTGCTTATTTCTATGGCATGAAACTCTAGAGGTGGACTTGTGGTCTAAGTCCCTAAATATAAAGTGTATAGAATGGCCTAAGTGGCAAGAAGAACAGTGCAGTCTGCCCATAAAATGTTCACACTGTTTTCTCAAAAAGCACACTTATTTAGTACTTATACATCTACAGTGAGGAAGGAGAGGAGTGTGTGTATTCATTTGCCGTGCAGATGCTAACAACCCAGTTAAAAAGAGCTTGTGATGGGCCAGCGTGCTGCACTGCAGGTCTTGAGCACCACTGTGGGTTATGGAGCAGGTATGCGAGGCAGAGGCAGTAAAGATTGAGGCTCAGGGCTTGAGTGGCTGGCATTTCTGGACCTTCAGACTTATTACCTCAGACACAGGAAACCGCAACATCAGCAAATACATTTGCCTGCCTCTTGTTACACCTGGAGAAAGCCAGAAGGGAGGTGCAAACAAGAAGTCATATTGAGCAATACTTCTGACTCCCTCGAGTGCAGAGCTAGCTCCCCTTCTGTAAGAGAACTGTGCTATCTGACTATAACATGTTTACATTGCTTTTGCATTTTGAAAGTTGAGTGCCAAGCAGCTGAAACCTTCCAGTCTTTTACCACTTTGTGAGTGAGCTTTCTACATGTCAGGGAGGATGCAGTCACGAGTTAAGCTGTAGGAGAGGGAGAGAACTTTCTCAGAAAGCTGACTTTTGCACTTTTTAGATTCAGCCCAAGCAGGGAGTGGAGGCTTTATTCTGTACAGTGATGCTGACACTGCCAAACTGAAAATATCTCATGATAACTTGACCCAAGTGCTGTCATGGAAGTTCTTGAGCATGATCTCGTCCATGGCCTCTTCAGATTTTTAATTTCCCAATAGAGGCATAAAAGGTATAAAAATATAACTTGTCCTGTGCACATCTAAGTAGTATGAAATAATCCACAAAGAGAAGAAGCTTTGCAAAGGAAGCTCTACAGTCACAAACAGCCTCATACAGGTACTCAATAAAGCATGTTCTCTAGTCTCTGTTTGAGCAACCTGAAAAAGTAAAAACTGACAGCCAAGAGCTGCCAAACATCATTTGCCAGCACATCAGTGATGGCCTGAACTACAGAGACAACTAGTGAGGAAACGTTAACTTGTGTATGGAACAAGACAGTTTAGAAGGAGATTTTGTACTCACTGTAATGCTGCAGTTCAGACACAAAATTTATTTCAGTTTCCTTACTTGGCCCTTAAAATTGACTGTTTAGATTGACTAAACTAACTGTTTCAATTGACTGAATTCTAGTATGTGGTGTCCCTGCCCATGGCAGAGGGGTTGGAATTAGATGATCTTAAGGTCCTTTCCAACCCTAACCGTTCTATGATTATTCTGTGATTCTAAGACTGCCTTTGGTAAAATACTGTAGTCAGGACTTTGGAGTCACTGGACTCTTCATTAAATTCCTTCCTGGTATTTATATAGATTGATATGCTGTGTTTGTAGAATAACTTAACACTGGAGAGAATTTTTATCCCAAGACAGCACTGGTGTTAACCTGCTGACATGAGTTTGATTTGGTAGTTCTATTACTTTAATCTTGAGTAAGTATTATCAAAAGTAGTATAGCCTGGAAGAAACGTCTTCTTGATTTTGTAGTTAATCATTTGCACAAAATTGGTCCTTTTTTAATGTAAGCAATGTGAGTCAAGGCACAATAGGCACTTGTAGAGGACATCAGTGATTTCATGTAAAAGCCTCATCAGCACCCTTGAATAGTCTCATGATCTTACTTTGTCTTTTAAAAAATGCTAGCTGTATCATTAATGCTTATGATTAAGGCAGAATGTAACTCCAAAGAAATGATTTAATGTCTAAGAATAACAACTAGCTGTGCCATGAGATAAAATACGCTTCAGCTCCCCATGATTACACCATTGGCAAAGGGTGGGGAAAAAAGACGTATTCCTCCTAGGCAGATGCAAAGCTTCAAAGGCAGTAAGAGCCTGTCAACCTGCTAATCTCAAGTGGTACCAGAAATGGAACTGTCAGGAAGCACTAAATACATCCCCAATAAATGTTTTTCCTCAGTAGACATAATACAGTTGAAAACACAGAATACCCCACATTAAAAAACAAACTAAAACAAGCTACTGCACTATTGTTCAGTACAATGTAAAGTGAACTCCAAGCTTGCCATCTCACTTTTTTACTTACGTTAGTAATTATATTCCACTATACGGTGAGCACAGTAGGAAGATTATCTGTTGAAGTGTAGTGACATCCTTCAGTCTGCATCACTACATCATAGAATAACAGAAAATTCAGGTTGGAAGGGACCTCAGGAGCATTTAAGTCCAACCTCCTATTCAGAACAGGGTTAACCAAGAAAGCAAACCAGAATACATGACAAGAGGTGGTGAAACTGGCCCAAGTCACTCTTGAGTTAATCTGCCTTTTAAAGTCAACAGAGCAGTACATTAAGCTGGAGTCATATCTAGTAATGACGCAGAGGGCTTTCTTTAGCTGTAACAGAAGTATGTAGAAAGAGTTGTACCAGTCTTGTAGCAGCGGGTTACATGTAGAAGGCATTAGGAACAGGAACTGGAAGAATAAGGAAGTGTTCTCCTTCGCTTGATGGAAAGCAAGAGAGTTTGCTGGTTTGCATGGTGTGGCTTGTGAAAGGGCATGTGGTGGCCCAGTAAAACAGGAAGCAGTGAAATTTGCTGAGCTTTGGTTACCGAGGTGGTAAATTACAGAAAAGGGACAAAGAAATTTTGTGCCATTCTTGCCTCAGACTAAGTCAGGAAGAAAAGTTTACTGAAGAAAGTCATGCTGCTATGAGTTATCCCAAAACTTCTCCTGTGGGATATGTATTTTTTACCCAACTGAGAAGTTAAATTCAAGACAACATCTAAATTCTTATTTTTCTCCCGTCTTCTTCCCAGAGAAAGATTTACAAAAAAATAGCAAGGTTGGTATAAGACAGGGTGACATAGAGAGTTGAAGTAAAGGCCAAGTTGTTCTAAAAAACCAAACAATTAGAACTACAGATAAACACAGGTGGGTGAGTCAACCTGACACTTTTGTGGATGCCACAGTTTCATCATTATCTTCTCTGCCACATCTGTCATATTCCACCCCCACAAAAATTAGTAATAAAACAATGAAAGAAGCTGTCCAAGAATATACCAAATGAACTTCTGATCCAAAAGTCAAATATTTGATGTCGACTTCTGTAAACTGTTACTTTCCATCAGGTTGGATTTAGTGTTGTTTATCCCTAGGAACACTCATTACAGGATAGGCTCAAGAAGAGGAGACAAACCATGTCAGAATCTCAATCTCTGTGGTTATTCTTACCATAAATAGAAAAGAAAGTTTCGGAGTAGAGAGCAACAGAAATCATGTGTACAACTTTGCACAGGGTTTGTTTGGTATCAGAAGCCTTTAATTTCTCTCAAAACAATTCCTGTATCAGTGAACCTAAAATATATGTGAATCTAAATACAGGTTTTGAGTAAGACCTCTGCCTTCCATAGAAATGGTGCCTGTGACTTTACGAAACCATCCTATGGCCCCTATGTTGACAGCCTGTGTTTTATAACAACCAAAACATGGCTGTTTCACGTGACAGGATGAACAGCCAGATAATCCTGTAAGGCAGAACACCTTCCATCTCACTTGGAAGGCATTCTCTAAATGGAGATAACAGCTATTTATCCTACAATGTTCTCCTGTTCATCTGGCAGCAAAAGCTCTGTGAGAATTGAGTAATCCATGCTTTCTGCAGGCCTTTGCTGAACTCTAGTAACCCTTCTGCCTGCCACTACTCACTTCTCACAGACCATACAGGCAGGTTCAAAAATTCCCTTGTGGGCTGGCACTGCTCAGAGCTACAATTTTGCAAACAGTTGTTGATCTGGGTGTCTTCCATTGCACTAGAATAACCCCAGGACCAGGACAAAAACACCCATTGATAAATGCCTTCCCAGAGAGGCCACATACACAACAATAGCATATGTTCTGCATTTAATTATGATTTTGCAAACATGCGTTGGTAGTAAACACAGCAAGCACAGGCTATGCAGGAGTCCTATTAGAGAAAGAACATCTACCGAAAATTGTACCTACTGACTTAGGGCATAATCTAGGTTGGAAGTGACCAGTCCAACCTCCTGCTCAAAGAAGGGTCAGCATCAGAAATCAGCGAGCGCGCTCAGTGCTTTGTCCAGTCACATTCTGAAATCCCCCAAGGATGGAGACAGCACAATCTCTCTGAGCAGCTTGCTTCATTAGCTTTGCTGTGCTCATGGTAGTACAGTTTCTCCTTGTATCAACCTAGACTTTCCTGTTTCACTTATGCTTGTGTCCCGCCTTTCTGCCACGTATTGCTGCCATCACATTCAAAGTGCAAAAGTCAGCCACTAGGATTCTGACATTAAATTTGCAGACAAATCAATCTGCAGACTCTTTTTCCAGTGAAAGTACAGATCTCTGTATGGTAAATTTAAGCCTTCTGAACAGGTAGTGATTTTCTACAGTCTCCTGACAAGTTGCTGAGGACCACCAGCTGGAAAGCAGTCAAGATGATACACTCACAGTTAGAGGAGCGGAAGGGTAGAGAACCAGTCTGAGTGGAAAGATGAATGTTGGCAGCAGATGTCTAGCAATGGAGAAACCTTAACGTAGCCGATGCAGTAATTTTATTTATCTGGAGAGGAAAAAGATACAATAGAGAGAATATCATCTCTATTCACTAATGAGAAAGAGCTGGCACCCTGACTGCTGTAAATCAGTTGAGCTCCAGTTCATTCAGTGGAGATACATGCCTCTCACTCCACCTCAGGATTAGGCCTCAAGTATCTTACTCCCTAAGGAGTTATTCCTTGCTTCATTCTGTGTATCATCTTCCATGTGCTGGCACATTATACAGCAGCAGGGAGTTTCTTGTTATGTCTTTACAGTGCTGCACTGCATGGTAATTCATTGCTCAATGACATGTCAGAAATTTTTTTAATCATGTGTCTCTATTGTTCCTAAATAGGGTGAACTCTGAATATTAAGTTTTATTTACAGTCAGTATTCATTTAGATCAAGTGGCAAATCCAACATCCTCATAACATTGCTGACACTTCTTTTGCCACATTCCTTATGTTTGAACAAAAAAATCATTATTCATTTTTCCTTCTTCAGCACAAGTTGAAGGTAGAAAAGTTATTATGAATGCAAACAGTTCTGACAAAAAGTTTGTAGAGTGCTAGAAGAAGCACCTGCAATCTACTTGTGCCACTGTTCAGTGAGATTGAATGCTACGTTAAACAGCTCTTACTTGTCTGCAGAATGGAAGGAAGAAGTGGAAGGATCATGTTCAGGTTTAAAATGAGACCTTATCCCAGGGATATGATGGTGTGTATTTACATTCTAAGTCAAGCTGAATTTGCAATCTGGTGCAATTCTGCTATCAGCCACTAAATGAAAAATCATTCCATGATGTCGCTCTAGATCTTTAATTACATCCCCTGTCTAGGCAGGTACTTAAGTACATGCTAAACTCTCACTTCAACAGGATCACTCAAATGCTTCCAAATTAAGACAGATGTTTGATGGTGTGTCTTGCTTCATCATAGCAGAGCCTGACCAGTTTCTAAATCAAACTAAGTAAAGGCTGACACAGATTAAAAGGAATATAGGTGAAGTATCCCATGCTAAGGCAGATAAAGCACAAGGGTTAAATAAAAGCATTACACAATGTAAGCAACATCATATTGATTTTTAATGAGGCTGTTAGATAGATCATTCATTGATGTAAATCGGTATAACACCATCAAAACAGACAATAAAATGCTGATATGCAATTGCTCAGATTTACAGCAGAACAGTAGGATGGAAAAGTGAGGAGCACAGAGGTCCAGTATCCCAAGGCTGCACACCAACTCTTAGCTTCAACACCTCATGCCAATGCAGTGCAATTGTAATACAATCTTCAATACTTCAATGACTATTCATAAATCCTGTGCATAACAAATGACTAGGATGACCTACCTTTACTGTTGTGCTAGTGCTTCTGGTGTAGCCTTTCTTCATTCATCAGTTTAATATCCGATCAACCTGCTGGATGCAAATGAGATCCGAGTACCTAGTGATGTCTCAGTTAATACAGAATCAAGGCATGCAATTTACATCTGTATGACGTGGCTAAACCAAACTGGATTTTTTTTCATTGAGCCTAATAGATTATCTCCATTTCAGATTTTGAGTTTCCAGTGTCTTCTTTTGAGATACTTTAGCCTACTCATGAAAAAAAAAAAAACCAAAACAAGAAACTTTTTATAAGTATAAAAGCTAGGAAGAAAATCTATAGATTGCACCAAGCTGTTTCTGCTCATATTTCCTAAAATAATTTTCTTTCAAGCGGAGGCCAGGTTCAGAAAACCTCAGCTTTCTTTAAAAAATAAAGCAGTCATATTTTTTTTAAAAGATCTTTAGATCAGAAACAATTAGCTTTAATTCTAACTCATTTTAGGTTTCAGTCATAACCATTTATAATACTGTAAATATTAAAGCACTTCAACAGCATTACAAACCATTTGATTAAGCATTATGAACTGTTTTTCATTATTTTACAACTAATCAAAAGAATGCATAGTTACTGTACAATCAATAAAAGTAAGTAATAAATTAATCCCATGCTTACATTATTGGCTTTATTTTAAGTATTCCAATCCCACTGTGATTAGATATGCAATGTGAAATTTTTTTTTGTCCTCAAGGAAAGGAAATAAAAATGCTTAGAGAATATGCTAAGAAAAAAAAATCAGAATGTTGCTGTAGGTGACAAACATGATCCTCTTTTATAAAATCTGACTTTCCAATACTAAAAAAATATAAACCAGTTATAGAGCCTTGAGATATATGTGAAACTTATCTGGTGAGCAACGCAAAAAATGTGTCAGTTTATATGAAGACAAAAAAGGGAAAAGTGAAGTTCATCCTAAAGCTACATGATATATAGATAATAGGCTTTAACCACTCTGCTCTTCTGTTGTAAACCACACTGCAATTGTTGTAAACCACACTGCAATTGTTGTAAACAGGAGTCATCACTGACTGCAAAAGGACTACAAAGGCAGAAAAAGATAAAAATGCATTTTTAGTATAGCTGATCCTTGGTGCTTACATTCATGAAACATTCATAAAAACAAGGGCTTAAGAAAATCTCCCAAATGACCACACCTTGACAAACTGGCACAGAGTTGCAAATATTCTAAATTACAAACTATAACCAACAGGAGTTAGGCTCTGAAGAAGGAGGTAATCTCCTATTAACTCTTGTGTGTATGGGCCTCCATATGAATTTTCTTCACTGACCATTCAAAAGAGGAGTTGCCCCAGAGAGGTAGCAGAGTCCTGAGTCACCTTAAAGAAGTGAAACCATTTTAACATTCCTCCTGCTTAATCTGCCTGCTGTTACATGGTGTTCATCTTCCTACATGAACACAGAATCTCCATAGTTTTAACACCAAATAGAAAGCCTAATTGTATGGAATATTTATTTTTAGGAAACATAAATATGCACAGTTAAACATAAATAAGGAAAGGGCATGTCCCTTGTCTCTAACAAAGGTGAAAACTGATAGCCCAGTTTTCTTCTCCTTTCCACACCTGGTGTAGGAATTGTTACAGAATAAACACACAGTCTACTTTTCAGATTCAGATGAGACAGGAGCAGTTTATTTCTATAGGTAGAGGTGAGAATGCAGAGCAACAGAGTTCAGCTTTCTATCTACATGAACTCTGACTTAAAAGAAAGTACTAAGGGTTATATAAATTTAGTACACATATAAATTGCTCCATGAAGTGATGTGATATGGCAGAGGAGCATCTGCAGAGAACAGAACTTTGTTCCAGCAGATGTACCCTTGTGGGCCTGATTACTCAGAACCTGCAGCTACGCAGCCTAGACGTACCTCTGTTCAGCCAGCCTATCTCGTGCTTGTGATGCTGTCGTGCCCTTCACTAGGTTTCAGGCTTAGCAAGCCTTCCATACAATTTATCTGAAAATAACAACGTTTCAAGGGTAAAAAGATATTTAACTTGCTCCTCCAGCTGCCAACTGGTTTATCAAGACTTACCAATAATTCAAGCCTTTCAGATTATTTTCCTGACATGTGGTATCCAAAGAAGTAGAGGATTTATAGCTTCAGATGATACTGATGGAGTACAATAGAACATTGTTCTTTACTAAATCCTGTTTTATTTCTCTTCAGTGGTTTTGTATTTATACAAACTATTCCCCATCTTACCTGCTCCAGAGACCACTCACCCCACTGCCACGAGGTAATCGGGTGAATGGAGCTTGCAGGCCAGCACAGTACCGTCCTCTTCCCATTTGGCAATAATTTCTGTCATCACCAATTATCTTCTCTCTAAACTGATTTTGTTAAATAACTTGCTAAGCTAGATAAGTTAAACTAAAAAGCACATGATCCTCCAGCATGATCATCTGCTAAAAATACTTTCTCTGAAAGTAGATAAAAACATAATAAAAATGCTCTTCAGGGAGGCATTTTTTGCATTATTGTTCATTCAAGATTTGTGGTAGTCTTAAAATATTTGACACTTTTAAATTGAGCTTTGGGGTAGTAACAAAGCTTGTCATAATGCTTATTGACCTAAAGCCATAATCTGCTCTTGTATTTTACTTCACAATTAGGCAAAATTTAAAAGCTCCCAGGCCTAATTCAGGGCTACTATTCTTCCTGCACCCTGAAAGGACAGTTTAGTTCAAAATGGCACCAATAAAAAAAAGTTGTCAGTCTTTGAAATCACCTCTTTGGCACAGGACTACACTACAGATTTCCTTTCCCCTGCCTGAGCTATATGACCTATCTCCCCTACCCAGCTTTCACCATGCAACATTCTGTGTTGGGGTCCTTGATCTCACTAGATAGCAGCCCGTCTATGGGGCTTGGCTCTGCATGAACACAAAAGAAGAACATCACTGAAGAGCTGAGATGGCACATGGGAGACATTCTCTGCTTGACTCCAGATCAGACCAGTTCCAAACTTGATAAGCAAACAGGTGAGGGGAAGAGGCAAGGGGACAGGGTTAACCTCACATTCTGACAAGCAAAGCCTGCAGAAGGGCTACATAGCCACCTGGAATCAAGCTAAGGACTCTGTGTTATGAACTAAATCTGAGCTTGAAGGAAACCTAAAGTTCAGCTCACAAGTACAGTATGAACAGAACCTAAAACATGCCAAAGCCAGTGGGGGAGGCCAGGCATCAGTGCAGGACTCACTGTCACACATGAATGACTTCACCTTTTAAGAGCATAAACGTGGCAGTGTCCAGGTATTAAAGCTTGGAATGAAAATGTGTCTGTCGGAAGAGATTTTCTCCTTGGCAGGCAGGAAACAGAACCAGCACATCCCAAGGAGTTCCCACCCTCCCACATTGACGCATTTGGATACCCCATTTTAACTTCAATAGCCAAGCAATGCCACTTCCCTGAGAGAGAGCTCAGCAACAACTCAATGAGCAGCAGCTGGAAAGATGTACCAGTGCAATGCTGATTTACCTGTAAGATGATGAGAGCAGAGTTAAACATTGCTGTCTTTGGGAAATAAAACTACTGTCTTACTGCTTCACCTCAGTCTGTGAAGACCAGCACATTGGGAAGCAGCAGACCCCAGTGAAGGAGATGCTCAGCAAGCTTCCAGATGACAGCTTGAGTTGCAAACAGATTAGTTGCAGCTTAGCAAGAGAATCAGGCTGTCTTCAGCTGCTTTTGGAGGCTACAACATCCTGCTGTATCTACAAAAATAGGAGTCAAACCCTCAACTGGTACAAATCTGCACAGTGCCACTAACTCCAAAGGACTGGTGCAAGTTTATATGAAAGGAGTAATCTCAGTTTTGGCAGATGCCCATAAGGGTGTTAGGGCAGTGGCAATCACTTTGTCTTCCATTTGTATGACTGTAACCACTGTTGTACTTTGGCCTACATGTGGCCCCTAAGCAGCTAGGGCAACTAGTAGCAGTAGTAACAGTTGGTTCCTACAAAACACGACATAATGACAAAACATACAAAAGCAAATTAAATGAAAAATTACATGTTTACCACTCTCTTTGTGCTATAAGACCTACATTACGTACTTCAGAGCAAGGAGTATAGGCAAAGCTACTAATGCTTCAGCCACAAAATGCTATATTGATATATTTACTCAGCTTTTACTTCATGTTGGTTTTCCTTCTGCTTTACACTGTATGGTTGATATAGCTTAAATGGCCTCAGCTGAGTTTTATCCTCTCTGGAAATCCAAGTTCATTTAGAAAACTAAGAAAGATAACCCAGACTCTCTTTTATATGTTTTTAATTTAGCATGCAAAAGGTTAATGATCTCTTGAAATACATACATAGATATGTGATTTCCATACCTTTTTTCCTTAACTTTTACCCATCGCAGATCTCTGATCTATTTAAGACATTTATGCCAGCACAAGAGAGGCAGGAAACAGAAAACAGAGAAAGGAGAGAGAATACCAGAACTAGGGCCTGGGAAGGGGAAGGAAGCTTGCAGTACCACAGAAGTCAAACTGCTTATGGAACCGGTTTGGAGTATTTTGTTGGCACCAGTCTCACAGTGTTTGTGCTATCTTAGCCTAAGACCAAACATACAAAATTCTATTCCATAAAAAGCCATCAAAATGCAGAAATACAATGCCATGCACAGAAAATTCTGGTATTCCAGAATTATTTTCTTCCAAATAGCACCAATAGTACTAGACTATTTTCTGGAAAAAAATCCTTTCTGGAATTACCCATCTCTGACTAGGTTGATGTCCTCTGTTTAATCTCTGTCGTCTGACGTATTATTCATAGCAGCATTGCTGTTAAACAATGTTTGAAATGTCAAAAAATTAAAGTCTTACATCGTCCACACCCCCCTAACATTTCATATCTTTCTGCCAATAACATTGGTTAAATGTTTCTGACTTTGATGAACTGAGACAAAATTGACATTCAAAATTCTCCTAAGAAATTTTTATTCTGCTTTGCCCTTCACTTTTCCTAATCATTCTCAAATACATAAAGAGGTGACAAATATGTTTTATATGCTCTAAACTGGAATGGAATAATTTTATGCACTGTTCACCCAGATGTGAAGGGCAGTACAAAGTAGAAGTAGAAGGCCCAGCGAGCCTGTTGTTAGAAGGGACCGGAACACAGTACACTTTTGCAACATGCCTCTGCTAAAGCAGCTATTAGTCTGCTGAAAATTGAAATGGCACAGTGGTAGAAAAAGCAATTAGAAACATGCTCATGTATTGTGTTTTGACCCTCTGTTTTCAAGTCCAATTTAATAGAAGTTCGATGTTTTTCTTGTGTCTGGATAGGTTGCACTTACATTTTTAAGACAGGTGTAGAATTTACATTGCTCTGATTCTGAAGAGAGTGTCTCCTGGCAGGTAGGAAACAGAACCAGCACATCCTAAGCAGTTCTCAGCTCTTAGCTAGTATTAATACTTGTTAGCCTTTGGTAGCTAAGGGCACTTTTGGGCCTAGTTCTGCAAGAAGCATTGTCAGTACTGTGGACTGGACTCATGAAAAGAAGTGAATTAACTTTGTCATAGATGAAGTTTGTAATGTTATGGAACTCAAAATTCTTATGCAACAGCTTTGATCTGGGATACTTTCTATGCATCTTTCATTATCATGCTGTTTTACAAAATGAATGAGTAGTCCAGCCTTCAGAATTGATGTTCAGCCTCAATTGCTCAGTGCTGTGTCTTTTGCCTTATCACAGACAAATATCCCCATATTTCAGCCTTGAATTAGTTCAAGTTTCTTTTCATCTGCTGTTAATTCAAAAGGTTTGTTACAATAGTCTCTTTAATTCTCTTTCTCTTTCATCACCTGTCGCTTCCACTCTCTCTCAGTGTCAGTTTTTACCCTACCTCCTAGCCGCAGGGAAAAAAGAAAACCACCTTCCTCCATACCAGGGAAGAACACATTTTGAATGACCTACGTATTTCCACCTTATCTTGCAGTATCTGTTTCTACTGTGACTGTAATGAATACACACACAAATCAAGCAACCTTATTTTTATCACTTTTCTGTTTGCTGGAGGCAATGAATTTTAATGTCACTGGCTCCAAGAGACCTACAACAACGTCAGGTCACAGCATAGGATCAGGAGACATGAATGCTATCCCAGCTTCTCTACTTACTGAAGTCCTTGCTGTAGCAGAAGCTGAGACTCAGAGGCTGGAAGCAGTGCTGTCAAGGATTTGGGTGTTCCCATACATTGAAAGGTTTCAGTCCTAAACTCTGACACCAGTTTTCTTTGTTATCTTGGGAAGTCACCAAAACTCTCTATTCCTTTGTAATGGGAAGTAATATTTCTTGCCTGTCCACTCCAGGATCTTTGAGATGGCAATAATTTTTTATTGTTAGTCTCTACAATGCCAAACACAACAGAACACATATCTACATCTGCAGGAATGACTGTATGACAAACACTGGGAATAATTAGGAATAGCCAGTAATACTGTTTGTGTTGTGGCTCATCTCAAGTAGTTTCTACTACACAAAGAGGGACCACACTGGGGTCAGAAAGCAGATATCCAAAGCTGTGAGCACAGCTCACAGCTGTGAGTCAGAAGATGGCTTCACCTAAATTCCTAATGAGGCTTTTAATTTCTGAAAATATTAAGCATAAACAAAAGACCTGGAGTATGCAAGGTAGTGAGTTTATAGTGCATCCTATGCTTTGCTGTTAACATTTCTTTGCCTGGAGCCATACCTACACATTGGAAATTGACACAGACAAGACTAGGACTGTTGATTTACCAGACTAGTAATTCTGCTGAGGACAGCTGTGCAAATCAACTTAGCAGCTACTCAGGTGAGCTAAAGGGGCAAATTTCCCTATTAGAAATCCCTGACCAGGTAGGGATGTGAGTCTTTCATAGCCTGGTAGTGTGGAGACAGGCTGTGTAGTGCAGGCTGTAGAGATTAAGAGGAAATTCCTCACTTAATCCCTCACAGCAGCTATCATATCATCAAAGATTAACCAGCAGCTATCTACCTCTTCTAGCAGCTGTTTTTCTTTCAAAAGCAAATGACTTACTCAACAAATTCTCACCAACAATGGCTGATAGAAATATTGAGGCCTTTAAAGACAATTTAAAAAAACAAAAAGCCAACAAACAAGCAGTCAGAAATACTACAATAAATATTTCATTAAGAGTGGGGGCACTTCCCACACAGAGGATCTAGTTTTTGAACTGCACTCATCCTGAAGTTCATGAAGTTCCAGTGACAGATTACAAAAGTGTTGGTCAGTTAATAAGCTGGCAACAGCCTCCTTTCATCAATGCTGCATCCTGTGCAAATAAATCTACCACTCAGATCTCTGAAAGTTCAGCTGTCTTGAAAGAGCAGGTGGCTCATGTTGGGGAAGACTAAGGAAGCTTGCATAAGGAAGCATTTTGAATAATTCACCGTTCACCGTCTCCTTCCTAGAGGGTTACATGCTCTGTCTTATCCATGCAGTCTGCCTGTTCCAGTGAAGCAGTTGCCTCAGACTGTGCTCAATTTATCAGTTTATCTATCAAATATCAAGAAACAAACAATTTGCCAAAATCACACATTAAAGCTGGTACTTAACTAGCTGAATCCTTCCTCTTCCTAGCTATTGCAAAGTGTTCCTATGAGGTGCTCTCCCTTTTTGTTGGAAGGCTGACAGTTGCACTGTTTTTCTTATTTCCTTACTCAAATGGCCATTCCCTGATGACTACCAAGAGGCCCTGGCCATCGTGTCAGTCAGGATGAGCTACACTGACCTGGCACTTTTGACTGGCAAGTCTAAATAGGATCAACTGTTATGCCTAAGTACAGAACAGATGCCCCTTGAAACAGTCACAGCTGGTTTACTACACAGCAGGCCATCTGCTCATGCAACACAGATGGCTAAGAACAGAACAACTCTGGGCTTTGCTCTTTTCCCTGGCTCCAGGTCAAAATAAGATGACAGTTTCAATCTTAGTATCGTCAGAGAGTTGACCTCTCTCTGACTAAGGAAGGCTCCCGCAACGCATAGGACAGTGTCACGACCAGCACAGAGAACAGGCAGAGCAGCTGCAGAACACTCAAGAGGGCTGCTCCAGCTACCTGGAATGTTCTCCCAGAGGAGATCAAGATGCCCACACAGCACACCATTCCTCTAAGCATATGCACAGATACAGACACAGTGTCTGGGGACCCTCGTATCCTTGGATGTAAAGAGAAAGAAGTCTTTTCATGGCCACACTTTACAAAACTGTGAAACATGCAGCAGTGTCTAAGAGGAGAAAGAGTTTTTTTTTAAAGAAGCAAGCTGTGAAAATAATAAAAAAAATACTGTTTGAAGGAGAGTACAGACTAGGCCTAAAGCTAGGACTTCTGGCTTTAGAGTCTCATACTTCTCCTCTAACTCATCTGGAATGTATTTAGCTGACTGTGTTGCACTGTTTTATACTCTGAGGCTCCTATTCAGAAAACTAGAGAGTTTGAGCAAACTTGAAATCTAGTTTCAAGTATACATATAATCCAGCTGAAGTAATAAAGATTACTTACGTGCCTAAAGTGAAGCACATACATAATTGCCTTGCTGAACAGAGATTAAAGTAATTAAGACAATTTCTACTGGTGAAAGATTTGACACTGATACAAATGTATAGTGTTCCTGAAGCACCTAGCAACATATGAATTTTACTTTCAGCTTTCTAAAAAGACAGAAACTGACAATGATATAGAAATTGGATATATGCAAGATAACTGTTTAGTAGCTAGAAAAAACAGTGACATATGTGCCACATATTTAGAATTCTCATTTGAAATAACCTCACTGTTGCTGTGAGATAATCAGAGACCAATCTGAATGTGTACACTTCACTGAAATTCCTTCTATTAACATACGAAGCCTACTGAGATCCTATAAAGACCAAAATTTCAAGTAGAGGCAGGAAAAAATGAGCTGTGTTTAAAAAAATGGTGTCTGACTTAGGCCTCATTTGTAAATAGTTCCCCAGATCTCTAGATGAACTGGGATAAAACTGCATGAATGGGAATTCTAAGGGAACAGGAAGAGCAAAGAGCCATGCTCCCAATTCCTGTTGTAAATGGTTAGCAACTCTGAGATTATTACTCATTTTCACTTGAAATCCATTTCTTGTAACGACTTTAGTGTGTTCAAATGTCATTTCACTCAAATTGGTAAAGCAACATAACTTATCAGAAATTAATGACTTCATCGTATGCTTATCCACAGAGGAAACTTGGAATTCACTCTCCGACACTGGTTTCCTAAACTTCAGCCTGAGGCAGAGTTATGAGGCTGCAGATTGAGAATTTGCCAGTACTTTCCAAGAGAATGTCCTTTCTTGTTCCATTCAGGTGGATCTGGGGTCTGGATTGTTTACTCTCAGCACCCTCCATGTTCCACATATCTTCACAAGCATCCCTCAGCTTACTCTCAATGAACTTTAATATTCCACAGACGCCTGTCAACTTCTGACCTCAGCTGTAGTAAACCAAACACTCTGGATTCAAAGCCAAAGCAACACTACACGTGACTGGAATGAGTAGGAATGGTTCTGCAGAGCATACACAGAGAGAACTCCATTCCGTCCATGAACTTTTTTGTAGAGCTAGAGGAGCGCACTGCAAAAGCACAAAATAGCACTTCCCATCTGAGCCAAGACAAGAAGCTCCTTGAGAAATGGCTAAAAAAAATCTTCAATCCAGTATTCTAGAAGGCATCTGCTTCTTTTTGTTACCACAACATGGGTCCATGCCACTGCTTAGGAGGTGAGCATGGGTGCTGGAAATCGAGAATTTTCCTGGTACATAGGCATTTTTAAGCTTTAAAATCACTTTCAGCACTTTCATGCTTTGGATGATCTTTTTCTCATTTCCTTGTCTGTTTCTGAGAAACTGGTGTAAGTCCCTCCACTCTCAAGCCATACTCACAGGATCAGAGCAGAAGGTCACACAACTCAGAAACAGTGAGAAAGACTAGTTAAGTCATCTCCCTCTCTAATGGTCAACAAAGATCTTATTACTCATTCTGGACTTACACACAGCATTCTCATCAGTGTCAATTTATTCCACACCTAAAACCAAACCAAAAAAAAAAACCAACCAAAAAAAAACCAACCCTAAAGAAAAATAAAAACAAACAACAAACCAAAACCAACCAACCAAAAAAAAACCCCAAAACAATTTTAGCCTAATTTTCAGGTAACACTGTATAGTTGTTGCCTGTACACAGTTGTAGTTCTAGATTCAACTTGACAGATGCACATGTTCTGTGAAACACTCTTCTGTGAAATTCTCTTATCTAAAGAAATTGTCATTATAATGGTGTCCTGGGAACAAGGAGAAGGATAAATGAGATTTACAGTTTGCCAGTGTGATACTTAATAACATGACAAAAAGTTGATTGGCTAGTTGCAGCTCTCTGCTGCTGGACATTGATCATTCTTTGGGCAACTTGGATTCATGGCATTTCCACTCGTTGTGGTTTGTTCCACAGCTTACAGCTCCCAAAACCAAGCTGTTCTCCAGCTCCCTTTTGCTTTGGGCCTTTAACTGCATCTGGTTACAGTTGCTCAAAGGCAAGAACTGATAAAACTGTGAAGTTGATGCTGCACTTGCCAGCCAGTGTTATGTGTATAAATTTTGTCAGGTAAATGTTGCTCAGTGCACAAAGGCTCCTGTACAGATAAAACTCTTGGTTTTCAATGGCATTCCTCACTGTAGTCTAAGAATTTATTTTACAGAGACTTCCCACCCAGATTCGTGAATTTGCTCTTCCTTAAAGATACAAATGTGAGTAGGTCTAAGATTTTTTTTTTTAATTTTTATAAATAGGGTCTCAAAAAGGTTTCCTTTGCTGTCTCATTGAGTTATTGTATATTGTTTTGAATAGATTTTTTTTTTGGGGAAATGAGTGGAGACTCTTAACATGGTACTACTAGGAAATACTATGGTCATATGAGAAATGCAGGGACAAGACTATAAGCCGAGTCTCAACTTGAGACAAAACTTCTGTTATATCTCAGATCAGTGACCTAAATGAAAGCAGTGAGATGTAACACCCTGGTGCCTTTCAATTCTGTTCTTCACAGAGGAGACAGTCCCCATTCCTCCTTCTCTGCTACGTGTTTGTTATGGCAAGAGGTAACAGTTGTTGCTGCTGTTGTGCTCTAACTGTTTTAGCTGGGTACTCCAGTCCTGAACATAGAGCTAATTCCTACTCTGTTAGGATGTTTCCAAAAGACTCTTTCTTCCAAAAGGTCAGAGCACTTCATGTACTAAATTTTTTGCTTCACCCAAATATTTAATGAAATCTCAAAGTTTAGGACATGAAGAAAAAAAGTCCACATTCATCTCTAATGTGGTGGAATGAGAAAAAAACCCCTAACAGACACACAGTAATATTTGACTAACTACTGACAAGTAGGATTGGCAGAATCCCGCGGACATGTGCATGGGAGGGAGGATGCATAATTCAAATGAGCATTCACACTGCCTGAACTGGGACTGGCAAATAATACTGGACAAATTGTGAGACATTCAGTGGCAGACACATATCTGCATGATAAACCGGCAAGTGATGCTAAAAAAACGTATGTTGTTTGGTTCATTTGAACAGGGCTGCCTCCTGAGAATGACTGCCTGCTGTGCCTGCTTTCCATTTGAGTCTACTGTTGGAAAGCCAAAGCTTGCTTTCTGGACAATGCTACATCAAGCAATACAGAGAAACTGGGATTCAGAGCAGCCAACACTTCAATGGCTGGATTGCACCTATGAAGACTACAAAAGAGAAGCCATATTCTGCAAGAGCATGTTGACTGAGTGGGCAAGTGGACATATTTGGCACGAGCAGAAGATTACAAGTGCTCATCAAAGTTAATTCTGAAGTAGAGTTTTATGTCTATAGCTAAAACTGGGCATAAATGAAAAGATGTAATAACTGGCATTTTCAGGTTATAGAAGAGGTTACAGCAAGGTGCTGTTACACACAAATCACAGCATGTGAGCTTCATAAGGTAGAATGAGAGTCACTATTTTTAAGGATATGCCTTGCAGATATTACTACTAAATTCATAATGACAGTACTTGATATAGCCAAAGACTGTGGTAGAAGCATGTACAAATAAGTAGAAGCAGGTAGAATAAGGAAATGTGGAAACAGCAATCACATGCATGGACATGTCCCTTCTGGCCATCTGGAAAATATGTTGCTCTCCTACTATCTATTCAGCCTCCATCAAGCAATTGGTCAATGACAGGCATACATGGCTTTGCAAAAGACTGGGAAAGCAACTGGAGGTGAATGCTTTTAAAAATGAAATGCCCAGATGGATGCTCTAATCCATCTCCTATACAGGTGTTAGTGGCTGCATTCTGTTCCCAGGCACCCAATGTCTAATGGAAACTTTTGTATGCCTTGTTTCTTCACTTTCATGAAAGCACTGGGCAGGAAACAGAAGGCCTTCAGCTGTGTTATGCCACACTAATCTCTGCAGAGAGTTATGACAAGAAGAGCAAAGTAGTCAAGCATGTCTCAAGGAGAAGGGGAGGGTGTGTGGGTGTTAAATCTCTTTTTTTTCCTTTTTGTGGTGCTTCTACTCTTTCTGCTGTCTGAACCCACAGAGCTGAAAACAGTTGTAGCAATTCGTATTTTCTTCAGTCTGTTCATCTGATATTGGTCAGTCAAACCTAGCTGTTGGGCATAATCATTCCTTGACTTCATGGTGCGTAAGTAATTAATTTGTTATCTACCTGTTGCCAGAATTATACTCTCAAAAGCAAGCCTGATTGATTATAATTTTAGTATTGCAATCCCAAGCAAAGGCAAATGCCTCTCTACTGTCTCCTTGTGAATGGTTTGCAGTTCTTTCTTCACAGTGTTATGACTAGCTCTTTCTATCTTCCTGTTCTTTTTCCTCCTTCAGGTCTGCATGTCAGACTTTTCAGTAAAAGGCTTTAGTGGCCTTCTTGTCTCATTGTTTTTGAAAGTGTGCAGCAAGCAGGTTATGCTTCCATTTCAATAAAGTGAACATTTGGTCTTGGTCTAAGTGCCAGCAAAGTGAACTAGAGAAACAAACAATAAGCCAAACACTCAGAGACAGTAAAGTTAAAAGTAGGCTGTCACATTCAGATCCTTTGTTGCAGTCTTCTCTTCAAGAAGAACTTGAATCTTAAGCAGGGCAGGGGATGTTTCTAGCATTATATTCATGGCACTGATGCATTAAGTCATTCAAGATGGGGGAAAGTAAATATTATGATGCTTGGCACTGGATCCTTACAGCTTTGATGTTCTTTGAAGTTTCATACTGCTTCAAAGCAAGAGGAGTAGTTACTTGTGCTGTTCAGATTACAAAGGCCTGCCAACAGGGGTGTAGCTCACACACTGGTCTGTCTAGGTCCTGAGTGGCACTGTCATCTGGCACTCAAGATTCTGCTTCATTTGTTCTCATGCTCACACTAATAAAAAAGCACTGTTGACACTTCTGGGATCTAGTTCATCCACGGACTGTGAAATACTTTGCAAAAGGTCAGTAGAAGTATTGACAACATGTTAATGAGTTGCAGAAGTCACCCATAATTTAAAAGGCTTTCTCATAATACTTCAAGATATTCAGTGAGCCCACTGTATCCTCGTCAGTCAGCTGTTATGGGCAATAGATAAATTTTCAATTGTTTCAATAATACGCTGACAGCTAGTTAGAATAGGCTAGCTATAAAAATACCACCTTCAAAGAACTAAGAGTGAGTCAAAGAACAGCCAGCATGGCAATCTGAGACATTGCTATTCCACTAGAGCTCTCTGCTGTCTATTGCAAAATTGCTTCTCCTTCTTAGTATTTTGTTGGCTTGTTAGTTCACCAGTGAACAATGAAGACTGTATATGGAGCCATCTGTAAGGCAAGTCTTTGATTTGATCAGAGATACAGTTATATAGCTAAAGCCATTGTCTGGTACTGAGCAAATCTTTATGGAATAACAGATTTAATCTAAGGTGAATATTATGTATGCAGCATTTCAGTGACAGGAAGGCAAGCTGATAAGATCTATATCCTCACTGTACAAATTAATTTGGGTGTATGTAGACATACACCCAAATAGAAGAATAAGAAGGGGCTACAATAATGGGAGAAATAAAGCTGGATTATTTAATAATAATTAATGCTTATTCATCTGAAACAAGCAGCATAAAATATTAAGCAATGCTTTCAAAGTTATTTAGAGAAAGAGAAAACATCTACCATTAACTGAAATACCACGTTATTGGTAAGAAAACATCTAAATGTGAAGATCTCTCGTAACTCCACACAGTCACATCTTCAGTGAGTCAAACTGAATTACAAGTTTTTGAAATTAGTGTAGTAATAACAAAGTCAAACCTGACTCACTGAGTTTAACCTTAGCTGTCAAAAGTGAAAACAAGAGATTAAAGTATGCAAAAAATTTTGAAGTCAGAGCTGCTGAAATATATATCTTTCTGCTGCAACTGCCTCTGGAGACCCCGCCTGAGCCTCTTAGTGCCAAGCATTATGTAAAAACATTTCCTTTACTGTAGAGTTAACAGTCAAAATCAAGGAAGAGAAAAGATTGGGAATGAAGAGAGGAGAAGTGCATTTCTGAACTCACAATTTTTTTCACAGCAGTATTGTCATCTTTGTGGATTGTTGTGTGATTACAATCAGATTTATCAGAAGACAGAAAATCCGCTAACAGATTATCTTCACTCCAAAATAACACTACATGAAAGAGCCACAGTGTTGCCTGAAAGAAGAATCATATCCCCAGTCATCAGCTTTCTCTGATGAAACAATCTCTGACACAAGCTGCCAGAAATAATGGCATCTAATAAAATGAGTAAAAACACAATGAAAGCTGTGATAATTGGGTCATCTTAGACAATTTCAGATTGGTCATTCTATGCAAATGATCCCTACATCCTGATCCATAAAACAAACTCCCCAAATCAGAATCTAAATGCAGTGTTTTGCTGGCAAATTTCCTCAGTACTGGGAAAGACCAGTCACATACTGATGGATTGTAAATTGCAGTCTGAGAAGTTGCAAGACTCAGGCTCACAGCCAGTGGCTAACCAAAAAGATGGGAAATCATTTTCCGCATTTGGAATCCTTCCAACAATACCTCAGAGCTGGGAGTTGTCACAAGTGCTGTCACAGGCATAGGGGCTGTATCAGCTGAACAGACTAGGCAGTTAATGGAAGGAGAAGATGAATTCCCCCAAAGCCTCTGTCTCAGTGAACTGTGGTCATAGCCTCCAGGAGCACCACAAGCCCACATTTCTGCTCTCCAGAGAAGCACAGACACTTTCAGAAGAGCACACACTGCCTACAGTATCCCCCACAGAAGGAAATAAGGGAAAGATAAGGTGTCTCCAGTGCTCCCCTTTTTCATACAGTCTGCCCTCAATACTTCTCATCATTTCTAGATGAGGTAAATGTTACACGTACGGTGAAACAGGAGAATTGGGCCTAAGAAATGTCTGCAAGTTCTCCACATGACTAGCTACTGACATCAGTCGAGCCAGATCACTTCCAGAGTGACTTTCTCACCACTTCAAAAACAAAGACAAAGAGAGTCTGTTGTGTACAGACAACCCGCTTTGTCACAGTGTGTTGTCTACAGCCAATAATTCGGCCCATTTTTAATGGGTAGTATATAATCTGGTATCCTAAAATAATTCAAAAGTATGGCTGTAAAAATGGCAAAATTCATCAAACCTACCGTGAAAGATTGATTTGCCTTTGAAATATGACCTTTCTTTTAAATATCCCAGCTTTTGCTTCTTGAATATTCTTCAGACTTTTTGAACATACTCACATTTGCTTTCAAATGTTAACCATTTCCATGCCAAATAATAGTTCAAGAATAAAACATACAGCTTACTAAGGGAAGTGGGTTGCAAGGTTAAAGGCAAGGAGGTTACTGCTTCTCCATTATGCTCTGCATAGGTATTTTTATAGTATTTATAATGGGAAGACTTCACAAATAGTATTTCCAATTCCAAATACAGAAAAATGAACTTGACTCAAATACCATGACACTTCTAAAATGTTGGTTCTATTCATCTCCCTCGCTGTTTTAAGTTTGTAGGTGTTTTCTTTTTCTCACATTAAGGCCAGAAGTATTTTTACATTCAAAACAGGTATTCACTCCAGAAAGTAATTTTCTCAACACTTATGGGGACCACATTCCAATTCAGAGTCACAACAGCAGCAGCCTTCTTGCTTTCCTGGAAATAGAGGTTTCAGGAAAGCAAGAAGTTTCCTTGAAACTTCTGCTTTTTCTCCTCTCTGCTGAGTCCTCTCAGTAGGATCTGCGGGAGTATTTAAAAATATTAGTGCATCCTTGCTCTATTCTTAAAACTTCTCCCTAAACTCTGTGTTTTGGCTTGCGTTGGAAACATAAACCTAGGTTCTGACAAAATATGTCTCTTATGGTCTTACGTGGTATGGCAGGGAGGAAAGAAATACTGCTGTCCATCTTTGTGAAAGGGCAGACCAGTCACTGGTTTATAATACATACTTTTTGACCCACTTGCGTGTATTTGTGTACTCATACAGGGGTATCAAGTGCTGCTTTCTTCTGACGTAATGCCTTGGAGACATGTCTGCTTCCTTTAGCACACTGCAATCTCTTTACATGGTTTGGTGAGTAGCTCAGCAATGCCACCACTGCAGATAAAGAGACTGCTTTGGAGAGAACAGTCTCTTCATCGCTAATGGCATGCCAGCTCTTTGCCTTTCCACCACTGCTCCACTTAACCAAACACATGCTAATGGTTTCTGTATGCTGAGATGCAAAAGCATTGCAAAATGCAGGAAGGAGGGGAAAGACAATATTATTTTGCTGACTGGACAGAGAAGGAAAGCCATCAGTCCTGTCCGTGACAGTTACACATGTGTAAAGTTAATAGTTGCGGCTACTGGATCCTTACAATGCAGTAAAACTGCTCTTACTGAACTGCCCATCTTCCAGTCCTGTCATGTTAGTTACCGTTATTTTCAGATAAAATACTGGCCACCAGCAGAAAGCAGGAGTCCTGACAAAGAGTTCAGTGGCTATCTGCCATAGGGTCCTTCCAAGCACAAATAAGCACAAATTCCCTTCTCAAGGAAGGCAGCCTTGAGGTGTCTCTTTCACTGTTATTACAAGGTTAATACCATTTTTCCAGAGTGGTATCAAGTCTACACATGCATTCTGAGATTATCTATTTGACAAGGTGCTCCAACTCAAAAAAAACCCATTGGGCCCAGAGGCCTCAGCTAAGAGCTGAGGTCCTTGAAGCACCAGGTCAGCCATGTACCAAGCAGTCAGCATTACACATATGCTTGAGTTCACCATCATTCAGCCAAGTACTTAACCACATGATTGAAATCAACTACCTGTGAAGTGTTTTGGTAGACCAGATCCTTGCACGCACCATGATATGACATTGAGCTCTCACAGTAAGGTGCCAGGCAGGCCTGCAGGAAGGTATAGTGGGAAGCCTTTCTCCTGAAGTTATTTGATTCCATATTAGAGTCTTTCAACCACCTGTGGAAAGGGAAAAAAAAAACCAAAACAAAAAACCTAACAAAACAAACAAAACAAAACAAACCCAAACAACATCACCCCCCACCCCGCCCCAGAAAAAAAAAGAAAAAACCACGAAAAAACTGTAACAACAAACAACCAAACCAGAAAACACAACAGAAGCCTGTGGGCATTGATTTTTGGCAATGATCGTCCCTGAAAATTTGTCACCAAAAGTTCTGAAGCATCCTATTGTCTTCAGAAGCCCAGAAATCAAAAAAACCCAAGTCTTGTATTACTAGATCCTAAACTGGAAAACTCCATGCCCTGCAAGAAGAGACAAAATACTGGGATATGAAAACTTTGTCATTACAAAACTATTTTTAATACAGTAGGTAACAGCATTTTTGCTGACATCAAAAGACCGATGTTAAAATACTTCTTGTTTTCATTCTAGTGCAGAATTTTGGTATGCATAAAGAAATAGCTGCTGTCTTCCTTGAACACTCAACAGGACTGATTTCTAAGGTTAAACATTGAAAAGAAGTAGAATCCCAGGGCTTTGAGATTACTCTTTTATTCTCAATTAGAGAATACTGCAATTACTGCAGCTGTGTGGCAAATCAGGTCTTTGAACATAGAAAATGGCAAGATGGACAGCTCACTGTGAATTTTGCATGAGGATAAGTAGTATTTTTACAAACTGTACAAATACCTTGACCATAGTATTGTAAGGGACCCTTCCATCTGCTTGCAAATAAAGTATCACAACGTGTGAATAGTGAAATGAGACTTAAGATATTTTCTTGTGTTAGGCAACAATACATATAAAATGCACTTATTTCCATAGACAACACAAATGGAACAATTGGATCCCCCAATTTCAGCTGAACATCTTGTCTTCAGCAGCTTCCACATATGTGAGAATCAAAAATAAACTTTGCTCCCATTTCGAATGTAATATATGTCAAAGATGCCACTTTCATAGAATCACACAATCGCTTAGGTTGGAAAAGAATCTTAAGATTATCAAGTCCAACCATACAGCAAAGGCTGCCAAGACAACCACTAAACCACGTCCCTAAGTGCCACATCTACATGTCTTTTGAATATCTCCAGGGATGGTGACTCCACCCCTTCCCTGGGCAGCCTGTTCCAATGCTTGACAATCCTTTCGCTGAAAAAATTTTTTCTAATATCCAATCTAAACACTCCCCTGGTGCAACTTAAGGCCATTTCTTTTTGTCTTGATACTTGGGAGAAGAGACTGGCACCTGCCTCTCTACAACCTCTTTCCAAGCAGTTGTAGAGAGCAATAAGGTCCCCCCGAGCCTCCTTTTCTCCAGGCTAAACAATCCCAGTTTTGTCAGCTGCTCCTTACCGGACTTGCTCTCTGGACCCTCACTGGCTTTGTTGCTCTTCTCTGGACCTGCTCCAGTACCTCTGTTCTTTTTGTAGTGAAGAACCCAAAAGTGAACACATTATTTGAGGCACAGCCTCACCAGTGCCCAGTACAGGGTGGTGATCCCTGCTGTGGCCCTGCTGGCCACACTGTTGCTGATACAGGCCAGGACGCTGTTGGCCTTCTTTGCTGGCCCGGGG
>NW_009920100.1:9291-15034 GCF_000696875.1 Nestor notabilis | reverse complement strand
ATGCATCCATCGTGTCCAGATCCCTCTGCAGAGCCTTCCTACCCTCCAGCAGATCAACACTCCCACACAACTTGGTGTCATCAGCAAACTGACTAAGGGTGCACTAAGTCCCCTTATTTGTATCATTGTTAAAAACACTAAACAGAAATGGCCCGAGTACTGGGTCCTGAGAAACACCACTTTTGACTGACTGCCAACTGGATTTAACTCCATTCACCATCACAATTTGGGCCCAGCCATCCAGTCAGTTTATACCTAGCAAATGGTACACCCATTCAAGCCATGAAAATGCTGTGGGAGATGGTGTTAAAGGCTTTTCTAAAGACTAGGTAGGCAACATCCACAGCTTTTCACTCATCCACTAAGCGGGTCACCTTGTCATAGAAGGAGATCAGGTTGGTCAAGCAGGACTTGCCTTTCATAAGCCCATGCTGACTGGGCTGATCACCTGGTTGTCCTGTACATGCTGTGTGATGCACTCAAGATGATCCTGCTCCATAACCTTCCTCAGCACCAGGGTCAGACTCACAGGCCTGTAGTTCCCCAGATCCTCCTTCTGGCCCTTCCTGTAGATGGGTGCCACATGTGCTAACCTCCAGTCAACTGGGACCTTCCTGGTTAGCCAGGACTGCTGATAAATGATGAAAAGTGGCTTGATGAGCACTTCCACCAGCTCCCTCAGTACCCTTGGGTGGATCCCATCTGGCCCCATAGACACGTGTGTGTCTAAGTAGTGTAGCAGGTCACTGATCATTTCCCCTTGGACTGCAGAGGCTTCATTCTGCTTCCCATTTCTGTCTTCCAGTTCAGAGGGCTGGGTACCCTAAGAACAACTGGTCTTACTATTAGAGACTGAGGCAATAAAGCCATTAAGTACCTAAGTATTATACTTTAACATATAATAAATCCCCTTTCTTTTTCCTAAGAAAAGTAAGGAAAAAAAAACCCCACTCACTAGAGAAGAATAGCAACAACACATTTGAGCATTAAGACCCAAAGGAAGCAAAAAGAAAATACTAAATTACTTGAATTGCCACAGCAAAACAATTTCTTTCAGAGCCTTCAATACTTCTAGCCAGGGGTAATACAGCTGATGAAGGTTAGGATTATTGAATTGTGCATGCAGAATAATTTCCAGTGGGCTCAAGGAAAGAGGTGGAATTGGGTTTCACATCTGAAGACACTGAGATCTGGGAACACGGTTCAGAAGATTGTGAAACCCATGAAATGCAAAACTGGAGCTAGGTAGGGCCATAACTTTTTATTGCAATTGAATTCCCCCCAAGGTCCAAAGATTTTGGTTCAAAATCTTGAAATCTCACTCAACATCTGTGAACACTTGAAAGGAGTTCTCATACTAGCAAGCTCTCCTCAAATGCTGCTACTAGTTTGACAACCACTTATTTGGAGTAAAATGCAAGGGAACACAGATATTCCTTCATCAAGCCACATACTGACATATCATGCTTCCTTGTGGACAGACAGAAACTTAATTGAATGGGCAAGTTGCACTTCTTTCTCCTCCATTTTTCCGAGAGAACGAAAGAGACACTCTCTTCAAAGTGTGGACAGCAAAATATGCTAATTTCAGGATTAAGGAAGATGGCAAGAGTGTTCCTTTTTGCTGCATGATAGCCCTGGTGCAGAGCAATTCTTTAAACTATCCTTCAACCATTTGAGTATTGCCAGATCTACCAGGATAGGAAACAACGTCTTATTCCTGGAAGATCTTGTTCTCCCCATTTAATGCCCCTTTTCAACAAGACTTGCTATGGCCAAGCACAGAAGATACAGAAACTTCAAGATTAATTTATCAAACTAGAAGCTGATTTGATCTGGAGCTCTTTCATATACCATTGCTTACCTTTTTCTGCAACATACCTAGATTTTGTAAGTTTAAGATCTTTCTCTAAAATCACACTCCTGTTATACATGATTCCTGGACATTCTCCATTTATGAGAATCATAGAATAGTTAGGGTTGGAAAGGACCTTAAGATCATCTAGTTCCAACCCCCTGGCATGAGCAGGAACACCACACACTAAACTATATCACCCAAGGCTCTGTCCAGCCTGGCCTTGAACACCTCCAGGGTTGGAGCATTCACAACTTCCTTGGGCAACCCATTCTGGTGCCTCACCACCCTCACTGTGAAGAACTTCTTCCTTATATCTAACCTAAACTTCCCCTGTTTAAGTTTAAAGCCATTACCCCTTGTCCTACACTACAGTCCCTAATGAAGAGTCCCTCCCCAGCATCCCTGTAGGGACCCTTCAGATACTGGAAGGCTGCTCTGAGGTCTCCATGCAGTCTTCTCTTCTCCAGGCTGAACAGCCCCAACTTTCTCAGCCTGTCTTCATAAGAGAGGTGCTCCGGTCCTCCTATCACCCTCGTGGCCCTCCTCTGGACTTGCTCCAACAGCTCCATGTCCTTTTCATGTTGAGGACATCAGAACTGTACACAATACTCCAAGTGAGGTCTCACAAGAGTGGAGTAGAGGGGTGCTTGGAATTAAAACCATTATTTAAATGTCCTTTCTATATTGTGTGGCCCAAAGATTCAAACCAACATAAAACACTTTGACAGAAAGAGGCTAAAACAAAAAAGCTTTCCAAACCTGAATTTTCCAAGTGCTTTAGCTTAGCTCAAAAACTATATATCCCCTGTGATCTCTTGTGATGTAATGTGAGCTTAGATTTCCACTACTGTTAGCCAAAAACACTACAGGATGAGTCTCAGAGACAGATTCCTCTTGATGAGAAGTGCAAATACTGTTCAGCAAATAGAAAAGTCCTCCCAGAATCAGTGTTGAACCTCTGCTGACACCAGACCAGTAAATCAAGGCCTGAAAGATTGCATTAACAGGAGAACCTGACATACTTGCCCATGTCCATGTCTTGAACCCAGCATAATGCAAGAGACGCATCAGCTGCAGGATAGATCATATCCTTGAGATGGAGTCCTGCTTATTCCTTTCACACAGCTCCCTCTACCAGCTCTTAGCAATTCAATTACAGGGGCAGAGCCGAAGTAGTTTGGAAGCATTGAAGAAAAAAAAAAAAAAAAAAAAAAAAAGATTCTGCATGGCTTAATAACGCCAATTCTGCCACCTAGTGACCAAGGAAAATTAAACTACAGTTTTATGAACGGGGCAAGGACGGATCGGCACAAACAGCTATAACTGTGCCACATCTGGCAGATGGGCACTGCCGTAAGACCATGGGTGCCCGTAGTTCACCCAGGCACTCTGCCTGCACACTCACGGCGTAAAAGGCAGTGAGCGTCTGCTGCTTAGCAGTGCATGAAAAGGATGACCAAGCCACTCTGTAGGAGTCCTGTCTCTAAGTTCATCCGCACACACACTGGAACTGCTGATGGTGCTAGAACTTGTCTTCAGGGAGCTCGGTAAGTAGCTATTGCCTGCACAGAAGCACAGTACTGGTAGAGGTGAAGGCAGCAGACACTGAAGTTCTTTCCCAGTCCTTTGGCGTACTGGGCAGTGAGCCTGATTTGGACCCCAAATCTCTAGCATATGGCTGGTGTTTCAGCAGCACCTTCGTAAGTCCAGAATTCACACAGGGAACCCTTAGAGTACCTGCCCAGAGCAAAGCTTCACTGTTGTCCAGGTGAACTGCCAGCAGCCAGCACTCTCCATCTCTGAAGCTGGCCACAGAGTGGTTCAATGCAATTTCCTAAATGACAGATGGAGCCCTCTAACTTGAGTCACACATGAAAAAGACATCACCTGCATTCAGTGCAAATGTATGTGCTCTTTTCTGCAGAGGAACCTATGACCTTATTTCCATTGTCTTGTACTATTTGCACAGGTACTAAGAGGAAAGAAAGCATTTAGGTGGAAAGGTTGCCATGCCTGCTGTTTTGAAGGGAAACAACATGATGTTCAGGAACTTGTTTTGAGAGTAAAATCATGTGCATTAGAACAACTAACTTCTACACATCTGCCTTGAAAGCATTCCTAGGGTAGATAGGTCTGAACTTACTGCTACCTGCTGCATTTCTCAGTGGTTACCTACAGCAAAACACTCTTCAAGCTTTTGTAAAGGGGATGGCAATGGGATAAAAAACTACAGTTGAAAGACTAAAGATGCAAAAAGCTGAGCTGCTTACAGGCCTGTATTACTAATTAATAAAGCCTGCAATTAATCATTAAAAACCTGGCAAGGCCAGAGCTGCAGATAGAATCCAGGCTTGCCATCTCCAACTTCCTTGCTGTAATGATTTGAATATCCTTTGTCCGCAGGTAGTTGTGCATCTGGTTTACATCCTTAGTAACGCTGCTACAAAAACTGGCTACTGGAAGTAAAGCTAGCTACAGGGCTGTAGTTTCAGGTGGCTGGTTTGTTCCTTCTTACACGTTTGTAACTCAGAAAATTTAATCAGAATCCATGGAACTAAAAAAGGTGAGAGGAGAGTCCAGTCCAGTGTCTTCATAATCCCATATCTCATACAGCTATTCAGCCTTGTCCAGGAAAAAAAGGTAGCTATTCAGGAAGGCATTTCTATTGCACTTCAGTATACATTTAGCTTAAGCTAGTTTCCTGGTTGAAACTATAGCATTTAAGCAGAGCTTTTTCAACTGTGAGCTGGAAAAAGGAGGAAAGTAAAACAGTAAGTATTTATGCTCTCTGAGGAGTGACAGAATTTATGTCATGCAGTTATTCCTAAAATCTTTGGAAGGCATTCCCTCCTTTTGTACAGCATGTATTTACTACATAGAGCCAAATCACAGCGATACTGTAAAAAATACATAAGTCAACAGCCACTTCATTTTTTTTTCTTCCACATACTGTTAGACAAAATAGAAGTGCTACATTCTTGGTGATTAAACCATGTATTAGAACAACTAAAGACAGCGAGATTCTGGTAGGAGAGAGTAGGATGCCAGATTCTTGTTCCACTGTATACCCATTTTACCCTCCAGCTCCATCTGGTTTCTCTGCCTGTTCTGTTTTGTTCGGGGAATAGGAAATTCTAGCTACTATTTGAAAGCACAATCACTAAGGCAGTGTTTTTTTCAATAACAAATTTGATTTGGAAAATAATGGGGGAAAAGTGGAAAGTTACATGGATACAGGGGAGATCCAGAAAATGTTTCACCTTCTAAGGAACTGAATGGTGCACACATTACTGAAGGCAGCAGCTAGTTCTTAGGGGCACAGAGAAGCAGGGTACAGAGATCTCTTAAGAGGTCCATCTAAAAGGTTCAACTCAGGTAAGATGTTCTACTATATGTCTCTACTGTTTCCCAATATGAATGTGTATGCAGCTTTGATTTTTAGAACCATACTGCCCTACACATGCAATGGAAGCATCAAAAATTCCACAGTTAGCCTGGATGAATATTCCTGGATCTATATTGCAGATGATCCCTAAATGACTCATGATTTTGATTCTCCATCCTGAGGTGCCATTAAGAGATCTGATTTTCAGAGCTAAAACTAGATCTTGCATGTGTGTACATGGTGGTGATGGTGGTAGTCATTGATCATTTTAAATAGATGTGAACCAAAGCACAGGTGCCTGTAGAAAGCATGCAGCGTCTTGGACACATATAATCAGCTTGACACTCACTGTGCATCAGTACCACAATTAAAACTTTTGTAGCTCTTCACGTGTCAGAAGAGTCACTTGGCCACAACTCAGAACTGGGTACAACTTTCTTACTCCATAGCACTGAGGCACATTAGCACAGACAAATACAGACATGAAGCAAAAATTTATT
>NW_009920100.1:0-9260 GCF_000696875.1 Nestor notabilis | reverse complement strand
TATTTTCCCCCCCGGCACTCCCCCCCCCCCCCCCCCCCAGGTTACAGAAAATGGTCAAAATACTCCTTTGCAGGTGTCATAGTCAACTTTGCATAATGTATCACTGAAACAGCGTCAATACAAAGCAGTTATTATCCTAACAAACAAGTGACTGATACTTTATGCCCACCTAGAAACTTAGAGGAACAACTGCTGCAAGAAGCATTCAGACACACCCAGGAAAAAAACCCCACAAGAACAGTAGAAGCTACAATCCTCACTACTTAGAGTGAAGGTAGCTCACTGCCTATCACACACACAGTTTGACACCAGCTTAGTGACTTCCATGGTGACTCACAGAACCAAACCCTCCTCACAACAGAATGAATCAGCACTATAAAATAAACATGGACCCTTCTGCAAACTCAGTAGCTCAGGTGGAAGTTAGTTATTTCTCCAAGCCTAAAAAGTTGTAGAAATATAACAGCAAAATACTCCATGGGCAATCCACTAACACAGAAGAGTTGTTCTAAAGAAGGAACAAATGCAGTCAGCTCTTCCAATTCTTTCATAGAGTAGTCTCCCCATTGAAAAAGGTAGATCCACTCAGAGGAGTGGAAGAAGTCCTCTCTTCCCATACTCAGCCACCAGTGCTAAGCAGCAGAATACTTTGGAGATGACGTAGATTTGGTGACTCTGATCAGAGAAAAGCTCTGCAGTAGGATAACATTTATTCTAGGAAAGTCTTTGAGGTTAAGCTGTTTGGCAAACATGATGAAATAAAAGCTGTAAAGGAGGGCACGTCTCTTGGTTGTAACCTTGAGCCTTTGCGACTTTTACTTTACCATCAATTTTACTAAAATTCAGTGCTTTTGCTGTTTTAAGAAATATTTTGACTAAGCAGTTCCTCAATGAAAACTTCTCATGGCAATGCATAAATCTTGCCCTAAATCTGTCGGAGATTAATTTTGATACCTGAAATACAATGCCTGATCTACACTAAGAGTCTGCCCTTGGTCATTAACCCAAACATAACCAGCTGTTCAAGGAGTGAATCATTAATTTGAAAAACCATAGAACAGCAGCACAATACTTGGAACAGCATCTCCAATATCTTTGTAATTAGCTCATCAACTCAAAAAGCAGCTTTTTTATTTTTAAAAAAGAAGAAATGTGGAGTTGAATCCTCTTTTTCATACTGCAGAACAAACAGCTACTGAAATCTGGTTTTGTGGTACTGTCACCATCTACCACTGATGAGGAGGTTTTATTGTGTAAAGTCCAATGTCTAATGTAACTTGTCTGAGAGTTAAAGAACCTGTGTTTTCTCTATCTACTCACAAATCTTCATGTCTTTCACTACTTTCATTCATTAATTGCTCCTATTTGCAAACGCAGACTTGCCACACTATGTCTCAAATGCACAGTGCATCAGGAAGCAGTGAGGCAGGCAGCTGCTCCACACGGATGTGAGCTTGTAGCTGGGAGTCCAGTTGTGGCTTCTGGGAGCTGTGACCTCAGCAACAAGGAGATGAAATGCAGAATAGTCAAGTGTGGGTCAGGATCAGCAACGGAGACAGTGATGTGTACCAGACAGACCAGAGGCAAAGCAGTGTGATGTCAAGCCAGGCAGCACAGCCAGTGGGTCTGGGTTGAGGTAAAGACATGTCTGCTTACACAGCTATGCCATGGCATAGCAGTAAAACCTCAGCATAAGATCAGTTCCCAAGGCAGGGGAAGAGCAGGTCCTCTTCTCTACAACAGTTCTTACTAGTGAAGGAGCTCAGACTCCTAAACTTCGACAGCTAAACTCCTGGAAGGTGGATGTGCTCTGGGCCCTACATAATGATCTGAAGCAAGAAAGGAGAATTTTTCTCACCTACTTCTAAAACTTGCAAGAGGCTTACTGGTAATGAACCATCACAAACATCCCCCTTGGACAGACTTGGTGGACAGACTCCACCTCTTAAAAGTATACAACATTCCCACAGCACTGTTTAACCTCCCTCCCCCTTCTTCCTTATTTTAATGTTTTCAATCTTTCAGCTTGAAAACTGTCTCACCAAGACTTTTAGATTCCAAAATGACACACTTTTCACTCTTCCCCACTCCCTCCTACCAGAAATTTCTACAAGAGAATCCCTACCAGACTCTGCATCCTGCCCTGGGGTTTTTCCATTGTGCTATGGAAGATGATAAAGCTGTACTCTTTGTACTCAGGATCAGTTGGAAGCTCTGTGGCCAACGCCTTGGTCACGTTTCTGGAACCTATTCAGGGAGGTAACAGGGACAGTGATGGAATAAAGAAAACCTATTCAGTCAGTTGTTAGTACTCATTCCACCTTCCCTCCTTGGCCTTGGTCTGCTGCCAGAATCACTTCACCCCAGTGTCTCAGTTTTGTGTCGTTAATCCCATGCTCATTACTCATGCGTACTCATTAGTCCTGCAATAGAAGTTAAACACTTCTGCTTGTCTGTCACAACTGTGATGACGTCTCAGCTAAAGAGCTTTTCCTCAGTGAGACCTGCTCAAAAGTGATGTACCTTCCAGTGAAGCAACATGTTTGGCATGTCAGCCTATTATCTGCAGGCAAGCTGTTTCTGCTTTTATTTTGAAAGTATTCTCCTACCTGGGAACTTAAAGCAACTGTTGACAGAAGCATTAATAGGAGGAAAAACTGATGCAGGTGATTAGAGGCTGGAGTTAGAACAGTGACAGGAAGGAGCAAGGAGCAACCAGAACATTCTATAGTACTGTTAAATTAATGGTTACGGGAAAAGCAAAGAAACAAAATTCCCACAGACAAATCCTGGCTTTATACACACTGTAAAACAATTTACTTGGTGGATATTATTCTAGTATTTAGGGGAGTACTTTGCCAAATGAAACAGATGCAGCCAGAACAAAACAAACCAAATCTAAAAAACCCCATTGACTGATTGTGTTCATGTAAATACTTCTGAATTTGGATGAACAATCAGAAGCAACTTTATCTCTGCAATTTCTGCAAGTGAGCCATAGCCTCTACGCAGTCAAAGACCTGGTAATCAGAGATAAAGTGCTGAGAAGAAAAAATGCTTGAAGAAATCATCATGACTTGCTCTTCTCAAGAGTACTGTCAGCCAGTGTTTTTCCTTTGATGCTTATACCACAGTGAGTGCTGCAGATGTGCAAGGACTTTTTTTTCCTTCACCCAAGCATTTTGTGGCCTTAGACCCCATAGTTGTTAGGCTGAGGCTGTGTTAGCCAGCACAAGCCTGGTTCAAGGGGCACATGCTTCCTGGTATCTGGTACTGCTGAGCAGATGCAATCTACATCTACTGGAGCACAGGCATTGCTTGCAGTAGCATCCAGCAGGAGCTGATGGATGCACAGAACTTCTGAAAGTCTCCATCTTTTCTGAAAGCCAGAAAAATTAACATAGCACCAGATTTTCACACATTCTTATGATCACTGACAGGCTTTCACTAAGCAGAGCACTTGTTATAAGTTTGAAGTTAAGCATGTCTGTATGTATAAGAAACACAAATTGAGATCCTCAATTTCAAATAACTCTTGAAGTCTGTTTATATATATATGTACATGTACTTATTTTTGTAATTGGAGTGGTGGGCATCGTATTGAATAAAACTACTTTTCAAATTTTTAGTGCCTCATTTTAGAGATGAATATGAGTGGCTCAAAGAACAACCAAACTGTGAGGCTGGGACCTTCAAAGCCCACCACATCCAGTGAAATTCATTGTGAAGTCACTCATATCTTCTCCTGTTAGCTGTCACTGCTGGCTGCATTGGTTGTATGTGTACTGCTGGCTGCATTGGTTGTATGTGTACTGCCAGCTGCAGTATGAAGCTGAATTGTGCTGAGCCCTGTGATAGTGCCATCTCTCTATCTATCTTGCTGGTTTAACTCACCCTCAAAGTTTAGAAAGAGGACTTTCAAGAACTCATGCACAGGATACCCATCAATATTTGGAGTTCCACTGGTGCCTATTCACCTACACCGTGTATATGAATGAGGGGTTGTGTCCATAACAAATCAGTATTTGTTTTAAGCCTGCACCTGAGCTGAATGCCAATTCTGAGCTCACTGTAGGTGTTCTCCACAACCTATGGTCCAGACTTCTGTCAATCTAGCAATCTCTAGTTGGCCATTATTGTAACTAAGCTATAAAATACAAAACAGCCTAAGTCAGCCTCTGCAGAGTGATATCTTTACTCCTCCTCTCTTGCACACAAAATCCTACACAGAAAGCCAGAGCAACTCAACATACTGAATATTGCCATTGTCTTGTCTTACTCTGAGAAAAAGCTGAATCTTCCCTGATGAATGCTTCCTTGCATAACATTAAGGAGTGTAGAATGAGCAGTACCTCCCTCCATAGCCCCTCTCCCATCTTCCCAAAGAAAACAAATGGCAGGTTCCTTTAGCATAGTGGTTTTTAGGCGATGACTTTTCTGCAAGAGATTTACTGCAGCAGCCTTACAAGAGATTTGTAGTAGGCAGTCCTCCATCTGTAGTCTTACATCCTCAGTTTGAGAGCCATAATTCTCCTGAAGTAAAATGACAGGGGATCATAATGGCTAATCATGTATTATGATTATACTGGAAGGATTGTACTTGGCTTTGCATGTCTCCTTGGGGCAATGCAGAAGTTTCTTACAAAGCTGAAGCAAATTACATTTTTGTGGTTGCTGCTGTGACACTAGTTAGACACACACCCCCACACCCCCACACCCCCCAAACAATGGCACTGACCTACGTATTTTAAAGAACATTTTCTGAAAAATGGAGTTTTCGGGGGTTCAGATACTGGATATGGAACATTTCAGATGCAAATTGCTAGCATGATTCTCAGGATAAGGCTAAAAATAATGTAAATGTGTGACAGTGATATATTTATAGAGTTCATGCAGAGGTGTCCAATATCAGAATGAAGCCCAACAGGTATTAAATAGTGCAAAGCAACATGTTTAAATATAGAAAAGATATCTGTTTTACTTTCAATATGTCATGAATGGACTACCATAGGTACAAAGCACAGGCTTAGAAAGCCATTTTGCCAAAACAACAGAACTCCACTGTACACCTATGTCATCTCACCAGAAAGTTACATCTCTAAGAGTACAATGGACCAAAATTTTGATTCAATATTGTGGAAAGAAGATTTCACCTTCCTGATCAATTCAAAAAGCTCTCTGCTGCTTTCTCGTTCCTTGAAGTCTGCAGTTCTTAAATTGAAACAGACCTAACATGACCCATTTATGGGACTGCAGTACAAGGTAGAATCATAGCAGGTTTTCTGGCTTTCCCAGGAAGTTCACTGAATTGACCTGTTCCTGTGTGGTCAGACACGCAGCAAGAAGAAAATCTTAGCTTTAACTTCTGAGAGCTCAGACTTACTGAGCAATATGCAGCTTTTCTTAGTCAGAGATGAGAAAGTCTGTAAGAATCCTGCCATTCTAATTGCAAAGCAGGATCACTGGGATGCTTTTGTCATGCCTGACTAAAATTCATAACTGACAGGATCTTCGATGTACAAGCTGGAGTTTGTAATATATAGAGTCAGTTCTTTGCTTTGTGACTGGTGTCCTGTGTGACTTGACACAAGCATCCATGCTGTAGTTCCCCAGCAGTGAAAAAGTAGAATGGCATGGCTGAACATCTTACAAAGACAAACAGTGAGATATAAGATATATATGGCTGCCAAGACAATGGGGCCACAGTGCTCTCAGTGGGTCAGTGGGCTTTACCCTCACATTTCTTATGTGAGGGGCTGACATACTATTTATTTGCCACGTTTTCTGGAATGTCTTGTCGTGTTGTATTTTCGTGAGTATTCTGCTGGTATCAGCAGAATCAGTCCCGCTGATAAACATGTATGAAAGCTAACAGTTTGTTCACTGGACACATTATGGAGGCAATACATGTGATTCTGTATTTAAATAGATTTAAAACAAACCAACCAACCAACAACAAAACAATAAAACCAAACAGAAATATTGAAGCTAAGTACACAGGGTAGGATTTTAAAAATGCAGGTTGGTTGCCAAGCGTTCATAGGTGTGGGTTTATTGGTAGGTGGAAAAAGTCAGCAGAATGATAATGAGCTGAGCTTGTCTATTAGAAGAGGGAGGCAAACACACGGACTGTGAAAACGCCTTGCTGGTGCAATATTCAATTTTTAGTCTGCATGATGCAACTCTTCCCTTTCATTAACATCAGGGCCAGGTCTGGACTGCCTGTTGATCGAACAGTTAGTCCAGTACTGACCCTGTTTGAAAACTCCATCCCAAACCTTATACACAAGAGCATATCCAAATGGTGCAAACTTATCTACTGCTATTTTAAAGGTATTTGTCTCACTGATATGAAACAAAAGCTACAGATTGTTTTGCATGTTGGAAAATCCTTCTGTATTTAAATGTGGGTGCCTAATATGGGTCAGAATCCTACACCTGGTAAGAAAAGGTAAGCATTATCACACAATCTATGCTTTCTGGAATGTTTTCTTATCTTTCTATTTACTTACTTATGCTCTCCCCACACTTTCCCACGTGGAAGCAGCCTACAATTTAGTCAACTCAGGCACTGAAGGTGTTTTTGTCATTTTAGGGCCTTCTTTCTGTTGCTGTCTCCCTTTCTTACTCTCAGATGATACTTCAAAAACTCAAACCCATCATTCTGAGCCTTGCAATGAAATGAAAATATATATAAAGCTCATTCTTCTTGGCTGATGGGAGAAGGGCAGACTCGAATCTGTCACAGGAAAAAAGCTAGATTCTTACCCAACACTAAATCTGGGCAGTCAGATTTGCACTTGAGCAGCTTGTGATGTAACCATGCCCTAGAGCAGATTACAATCAGCTTCAGAAAGGAATCTGTAAAGCACAATTCAAAAAATGCACTTAGTCATATGCTTAATGTTCAACTTCTCTATTACTGAATTAAGATTCAGCACTTACCCTTTCAATCCCTTCCAGTTTCTTCATGAAATACTAATCTGGATAAATACAAAAGCAAGTACAAACATGAATAAGCAAGAACCTTTCAACTTTTCCTTTCCTTTGTGTGACTGGTCAAACAAAGCACAGTTAAACTAATTAAGTCAGACATCCACCTCTGCTGCTATTACTGCAGCTCTGTCAAAAACTCAACTAATTTCCTTGGGCCAGAGCAGAAGGACGGACAATTACTCTGGTGATTATTTCTAACACTCAGATTCATCAAAATACTTTCTACAGTTGTCACATATTTACACTTATCCCCAGTGACCTATGCTACAGCTGGTATGTCTGTACAAACTTCCCTATACAGGCTCCCTCAGCCAATGAAGAACTGGCATTTTAAAATCACTATAAAGCTACCTATCTGTTTCTTTATTTTTATTTTTTTTTTAGAAAAGTCCACAGATTTGTAGGTGAAGACTGTGTTTTAATCCATTACTATCTTCCAATAATCATGCTGAACATGCTTAGTTTACATGTAAAAAGAAGGAGGCAGTATTTAATTGCCATGACAACACTCTGAGGTCCTAAATGAAACTATTAAAAGTCCTAAATGAAAGGACTATTAAAAATAAAATATAAAAAAAATTTGGTCTATTTAACAGACTGACATCTATGGCACAGACATCATGCTGTTGTCACGCAAGCAAATGAAAAAGACAAACACTAGATCAAAAGTCAATTTTATAAACGGCAAAACTGAGGAACAGAGAAATTGAGAGAAAGTGACATGTGGAAAGTTACACAAGAATTGACTACTGATTTCTTGTTATCCTTGTGTCAATCACAAAAGAAACATGCCTCCTAGAGCGTGTTCCCACAAAACAGTCCTTTGATGGTCACACCTTTGAATGCAACAAAAATATTTGGATAAAACTAGGTGGAACAATGAGAAATAATGGCAAGGTACATGTAAGCAGTAAAAGGGTATTTTAACAAGGTGTTAGAAAATATGAAAATTGTGAGAAGTGATGTTACTTGCCCTTAAACTGAGAAAAGCTAAAAAAAAATGTATGATTCACAATTCACCCACATGCCAGTTTTTGTTCTATTTCGGAAGACTAACAAGACTCCTCTCTAGTCACAAGGCCTCTTTTGCCTCATTTTACCTCTCAGAAGATCATTTTAAACTTAAGTCATTGCAATGTTACTTCTAATCATAGATCTTCTACTATATTGACAGAATTAAACCTACAGAGTTAAGATTCAGCCAGTATTTTAACTTAGACTATTGCCTAATATGTTTAGGCCATGTTCAAACACAACTGCTTGGCCAGTAAACTTACCTTAAGAGGGACTGCTGGTTTCCAAAGAGAACTCTCTCATTCTGAGAAAAACTGTTGCAAAATCATTTGTTGCCATGAATGACTACAAGATGCAGCCATGGAGTGACCTGACTGGTTCAAAAGCTCTAAGGTATTTGTTGCTACCTGCATGGCTCAGCAATATGGTCCAGCCTAACAGTTCTGAGACTGAACTTGTACCAGTTAACTACACAGCAAGCATCATCCCAATGTAGTTCATGAAACCAGGTTTTAGCAGTTACTGAGGCATACACATCAAAAGAATGATACCTGCATTTGTGTCTCTGGGAAGGCTACAAAGCTTGCCAGATCTAAAGGGCAGATTTAATTTCATCATTCATTTCATCAGGCTACCATTTCAGATGATTGGGTGTTCTGCATGTTGCATCAATGGTAAGTTAGTCTAGAAAATAAGACACTAAAGACAGTATAATAGAATCATGGAATCAACTAGATTGGCAAAGACCTTTAAGACCATCAGATCCAACCAGGATTTGACCTTTAAGAGCATCAAATCGTATGACTGCCAAGTACACCACTGAACTATGTCTCTTAAGCGCCTCATCTGCACGGATTTTGAACACGTGAAGGTTGGAGATTCTACCACTTCCCTGGGAAGCCTGTTCCAATGCCTGACTACCCGTAAGACACAGGCCTGCTGGACCGTGGCTTTCTCAAGCATCTCCCAGCAGTAAGCAGAGGCACCTCTTGTACCTGCAAGTACAGGAGGGACACGCAAGCAGCGCTTTTCTCCCTTGCTGAGAGCATCACCCAATTGGAAACCCCCCTGACGGGAGCACGGCTTCCCCGCACAGCTGCCCCCCACCACCACTGGGCAGTGCCCCTCCTCGGGGGGCTCCACAGGAACAGGAGGGAAGAGGGGCTGGGCACGTCCAGCTCTCGAGGGGCGGGAGCCAGGGCCCCACAGCTGAGCTGAGCTGGGTTGGGTTGGGTTGGGTTGGGCTGAGC
>NW_009920099.1:630-12584 GCF_000696875.1 Nestor notabilis | reverse complement strand
GGCACAGAGGTGAGACTGACTGGTCTGTAGTTCCCTGGGTCTTCCACCTTCCCCTTCTTGAAAATGGGGGTTACATTTCCCTTCTTCCAGTCATCAGGAACTTCACCTGACTGCCATGACCTCTCAAATATGATGGACAGTGGCCGAGCAATTTCATTCACCAGCTCCTTCAGGACCCGTGTATGGATTTCATCAGGTCCCATGGACTTGTGCACGTTCAGGTTCTTAAAATGATCTCAAACCTGATCCTCTCCTACAGTGGGCCTAAGGTCTTCATTCTCACAGTCCCTGCATCTGCCTTCCAAGACTTGGGTGGTGTGGTCTGAGCATTTGCTAGTGAAGACAGAGGCAAATGACTAAATGACTAATTGCCAATTAGTCATAAAAAGTGAACCTCTCCAAAAGAAACAAGGAAAAGCCAAAACAACAAGAGTGAAGAGGAAGAAGCAGACAAAGAAACAGGCTCTGCAGCAGAGCAGGGAGGATGGCTGTGGGAAGCCAAAGCTTGGCAGTTTCCTTTCCTTTTGCTCTCACCTTCTGAAACATCCGACCTACTGGCAGCTTGAAAGAGCCTTTATTGCTCCCCTTCCCTCCTGCTATGGAAACAGCAGCAGAGAAAGCCCCTCTGAAGTCACCGGGAAGCAGATCTGGCTTCTCAAAATGCACATCAGCCCTGCAAGCATGCCACCACCTCATCATACTCCAATACCAAGGGAATGGTGAAGATCAGTCTCTTCTCATGTCCCAGACTCCCTCCCCAGCCAGCCCTAGGATGTTCCTCACTCCTCAGTGGTCCAATGGCAGGTTCATGTTTTCATTAGTACCTTCGGCATCATCAGGTTGTCCCTTTCTTTCCCTTTTTTAGATGCACCAGACACCTAGTGTGGAGCAGTCAAATCCCACCCCTGCAGCCCTGTCAACAGAAAGCAACAGTGTTCTGCTGCCCCTAACGGGATGTTTCCAGCTGCCTTCACTGAATATATGATCACATCTATAGATGAAAGACTTGTGCTATACATCTCCTTGCAAGGGCAAGAGCTATACCCCAGATAGAGGACATATATATTAAACACCAAGGATACCATTTTCTGCTATGCTCCAGCTGCTGAGAGCCACTCTGATGCAGCAGAGTAAACATAAATCCAGTTAAACTGGGTTTACAGCTGCTTTGTGTTAGTAAACTGGCACAAAGCAGCTGGAGTTTACCAGTAGAACTGGCACTTGCAATATTCCTGGGTCCACATCAGACCTTATTTTACCAGCACACTTCAGATGGCAAGGATGGGAACTGTAGATCTTGAACAGAAATGCAATTAAATCTGTTAAAGACAATGATGCACTCTCCGTGTAAAATTACACTATAGCAAGTATTTTATGGGAAACCCTTCAAAGTCAGCTGCTTTTTAGCACAGAGGAGAGAATTGAGGCTCCCAGGAGCAGCAGTGCTGCAATGATCTTATCCCTCAATGTCTTCCTTGCTCCCCAACCCATGTTTGAGCATGGAAATTAATTATGCTGTGGGGTGTAAAAAAGCTGATGCGTTGCCTACTTCTAAGTATTTATGTACTAACTTTCTACCAGAGTCAAAGAGGTTCTTTTTAGCCTGGAGTTACATGTGGAAAGTTCATTGTTCACACAAGGTTTGCAAAACCCCCTAATATGATGTGATTTAAATTCGAAGTAGTATAAATTTGTAACCAGATAAAAAGGGGTAATCGCAGAGAGTGCAAGACAGAGCACGCTTAAACCAGTGGCTTGGAAATGTAAAGTAAGTAAAATAAAGTCTCAGCACTCCTTAGTAAAGAAGGAGGTTGTGTAAGCACTTCGGAGCTAAAAAAAGGAAGAAAGAAAAAGCTTTTTCTACATGGAGAATTAATCTGCATACTGCCCTTCAACCTGCTCTGGCACTTACACAGTGGTACAAGGGGAACTGCGGACATAGTGCGATTGACATAAACAAATTCCTGTGGAGGAAACTTCTGATGGAGACACCCAGACCCCCACCCCCTGTGCTGGTACACTCGCCTCTTGGGCAGCACACAACTGCTCTGCTAATGGAAAACTTCTTGCACAAAGTTCAGCTTACAAGAAAAAAATACATAAAACCCATCAGTGTGGGCAGGTTTGGATTTCTCCAGCACCAGACCTGTCATGCTTTGGCAGTGAGAAAAGCCTTTGGCTTTGCAGGCTCTCCTAACCCACGCTGAGCCCATGCAGGTTGCCAGCCTGGAGTGTCTACAGCTCTCTGATCTACTGCATTGCTCAAGGCAGGACTGATGACACTAGGCTTGGGTTATCAGCTAGGCTGAGTTTTTCTGTCTGATAAGAAAATGGATGCTATTGCCCACTTGGCAGTAAAAGGGAAGCAGCAAGAAGGGATAGAGGCACTTCTTGTAAGTTTGACTAGGGACAGAATTCAGTCAATGCAGTAAATGGCACTTGATGCTCTTTAGTGACCCAGTGCATTCAGTTCATCATACTGCATCGTGTGGCTGGTCACATTTGACACATCCCTGGAGGTGTTCAAGGCCAGGCTGGACAGAGCCTTGGGTGACATGGTTTAGTGTGAGGTGTCCCTGCCCATGGCAGGGGGGTTGGAACTAGGTGATCTTAAGGCCCTTTCCAACCCTAACTACTCTATGATTATATGCTTCTAAAAGCACTAGAGGCCATTGCTGGAAAGCAAAACAAACTGTCTGGGCACCTCAGGTTTCCAGTGTTTCTGTCCTGCCCAGCACACTGCATTCGATAGCATCTCTCAGAGGTCACCTTGGCACCGACTTCATGTTCCCACTGTTCGCCTTGTTAGGATCAGCAGTCAGGGCTCCAGCCCTGTGTAAATCCTGACAGTTTACTCAGTTTGGGTTGATTGAAACAGCACAGCTGCCTTCTTTTTCGGACCAAAAATCCAAGAAAACTTGGTACAGTCTTGGAAATCTAAATAGGCTGGTCAGGTTTGGCAGCTGCAGAGCACAGTGGAGTTTCACTCGTTCGCATGGCACCAGTCCATACACACAGATCAGGCAGGCTGTCCTCAGAAAGTTCAACTCCAAGGGCTCCATAAAGGCTCAGATTTCTTCCTTTACATGACTCCCTGGGGAATATCCAATGCCAGCGCAGTGGAGATGTAAGAAAGGCAGCACAGTCTTGGGAAAACTGGGTTCTTCTTGTCCTGGCATTGATTTGCCATTTTTTTTCTTCTTGCCACCATATTCAGGGAAGATGCTGAAGACCCAGACATCTCCTGAATTGTTGCTGAGGACACAGGTAACCTCCAGAACAGCTGGAGCTACAGACACTCTACATCCGTGATTGTAATGAACTGGGTCTCAATAGGCTGGGGTGGCCGTGCCTTACAAACCTGGATCCAGCCCCAAGGTGACCTCAAGCCGTGCTCACTGCAGTGCTCCACAGCTAAGGAAGCTCATTGGTCTCCTGTGGGGCTCAGGGGAAGCATGAGGAAGGCTGCCATAACTTTGGGTTTACTCCAGTGTTGCTGAGAGCAGAGTTTGGCCCTGATATAAGAGAGAGAAAGAAAAATATACTTTGGATTTATTTGCCTTTGGAGTGAACTAGACAGATTTCAGTACTTAAGGGGATTGGCATTTAAATCATCTATGGATTTTGAAAACAACATTATTGCTTGGTATCACAAGCAATTCCCAGTTTTTAGATCCTCCTGAGCTAGACTCGGTTTTAGTCCTAATAGCAACAATTCTATTACTGCTGCAAGGGAAATGGAATTGCAATGAACTGACATACATTTTCCTTAAAAATTATAAAGTGACAAATGTTTTATTTCAGCTTCTCTTGAGGATTTGCTGGATATTAAAAATAATCTTAATGTAGTCACTGGTTGGCATTAACATAGTGCTCTAACGCCTGTTTCAGGGAAAGCAGAGAATCGTGTGTTTTCTTGGCAGCCTCTCACAAGGTGCTGCTCACATTGTAAATGTGCTTTGCTCCCTAGCAGGATCAAGGCATCACTGAACAAAGTCTAATTCCACTCTTTTTCAGGCTCAAGCCAATCCATTGTCTCCCACACAAACAAGAGGGATTTACACCAGTTGAAGCCATTTCCTCTTGTTGTATTGCCCTTCATTATTGTTTTTTTAAATTCTTGGATTTTGAACCCAATTTCAGACACTTTTAACTTGTCCATTTTCATATTGTCTTCCCAGGTCCCTGATGCTCCATCAGGGGTAGCAACAGTGTGTTTATGGCAACACAGGCCACCGGTACGTTATCTACAGCATCCTACAGCTCCACAGCAGGTTGAGGTGATGAGACAGTAAAATGGGGCAGGTTAAATCATGGGAGAGCTAAAAACCTGCAACTTTTTAATATGTGACTAGCTCATTTCAAACTTGTGTTTTTGAAAGAGATGTATTGTATTTTTGCTGCAGATGCCTCTGTTTCTCCATCTCCGAGTCAAGATGTTATAAAAGGTCCTTTCTAAAACTTTAGGACCTTTTCAGTCTTCTAGAGGGCTACCAAATGAAAATCCCTTTGGGGCTGCTACAGACCTCAGGATGCTTAATACAAGCAGGAGTTGAACGTGGGTCCCTTTTAGAAACAAAGAAGACCCAAAATGCATCTCTCAGTTGCCAGCAACTGTCTGCCTTGTGGTGGTTTGTGATGGTGAATGGGAGCTGCTTCTTCGTAGAGGAGAAGGGAGAAAAGATTTTATAGACTCAACATCCTCATTTCTGCTGCAGCTCCAAGAGAGTGCTGTGTCAGTTTTTTGCAGTCACTACCTCAGCAGTTGTTAACATTACACTGTTCTTCCTGTGAGATCTCAAGAATGGCTTTATCTTATGTTTTCTGGAAAGAATAACTGTTCCTTAATTCAATTCACCAGCAAAGCAATAGTTAACTACAGGAGGAAAATGGGGAGGAGCCCAAGCTGCACAGGGGAGCCACTGCAGCATGGAGCACCCATCCATCCTTAATGTGCAATAGAAATCCAGCTAATGTGCAAAGCGAGCTACCCAGCACAAACAGAACCTGGGGCAGGCAACTCACAAAATCCACATAGAGCCCTGAGTGCCACGCAGAGAAACCTAAGTGTGGAATAAAGCACATCATGCAGCTACTAGAATGTCACCGTCACACTCCTCAAAATCTTGAGCAAAATCTGTTTCTGTGTGATAACATTGTGAATACCATTAGCTAATGGCTTTAGAAAGGGAAAGCAGAGATTTGCTTCTTTTCTCTCTAATAATTTAAAAAGGAAAACAAAATACGGTGTTGATCAGTGCCAGCTCTCTTATCTATCTCCATTCAAGTGATAACACAATGAGTTTCAGTGAGATTGTTCAAAAAAAGCCCTGGAAAGTGTATTTAAAGTTGAACTGATTATGCATTAAATATTTTGGGCCAGATCCTCAGTTCATGTAGGCAATAAAGCAAGGTCCCAGGGACTTCACAGACCTGGCATTGGTTTATTCCAGCTAAGAATCAGTTTCTCTTCCCCTTGTCACAGGTTAGCAAGCAAAACTGACACTTCGATGTGGATTTATCCCCACCTAATAAGTACAAGGCAGAGAAGCTGTGGCTGCCCCATCCCTGGCAGTGTTCAAGGCCGGGTTGGATGAGGCTTTGAGAAACCTGGTCCAGTGGAAGGTGTCTCTGCCTATGGCAGGGGGTTGGAACTAAGTGATCTTTAGGTCTTGTCCAACCCAAACCATTCCATGATTCTGATTCTATTCTATGATCTCCAACAGAGCTTGTTCTTCCTTTACAGACTGCTTTTCTCTACAACAGAGATGAAGCAGGACCAAGTCTCTGAGGACCCCATTCATATGATTTAGCTTGGATTTGATCTCTGTTGACTATGCAGGCCAGGAGAAGAGCACAGCAACAGCAGTGGTTTGGTTCAGCTCAGCAGTGCACTTCAAGGTGACTATCCCAATTTCCCCCACTTACCTCATTTGGTTCACAGCAGTGTCCATGGCAGTGCCGGAGCACACAAACCAGATCCTTTTCAGATGGAACTGTTGGAAGGTGCAGAGGTAGACCTGATGCACTCCACCCCGACGTCTAAGTCACCCCCTCCAAGATGTGCATAGCATGAAAGACAGGTTTCAGACTCCAGCCCTGCACCAGGCAGCCCGTGCTAATTGCTGATGTAGATAGCAGGCTTCTGGTAGCTCCTGCAGACGTAACTATCTGAATTTAATCAAAGGAATTACACCTCAAGTTGTTTCGTATGAATAACACAGCAGCAAACCAAGAATTCAAGTGTTGAAGGAGTAGGAACACTGTCCTTTTCAGGGTAACGTTTTTTGCTTGCTTTCTAGCAGGGAGAAGCCCATAGCTGGTATCAAACACTGATGGCTGTTGGGATGCTCTGTTTTGGAGGAAGCCCTAGTGACCCAGAGACCTGGAAACAGAGCAGGCTCACCCACAGCTTTCAGCCTCTTCCCAAGATACATCAGTCTTCTGTGACTGGCAGCTCAGACGGGGTGACAACGTAAGGACGTCTCCATGCTCTGACAGCCTGCACCCCAGGAGGGATGAGGCCAGCCTGGACATCTCTGATGGGAACAAACAGGTGACTAACCCCTCAGATTTACAGACCATTATCCTGAGCCCATCGGCGTTACCAGGAACTTTCCCAGTGTGGGACTCCTCTGACCAGATGTGGTGTGCTGCAGGACCTGCAATCGGTGTGCTTGTATTGGCAGCAGAGAGAGACCAGCACACGTGAGGTGCAACTTAGCTAAAGCCAACATCTGGAATAGGTGAGGAGGATAATCCTAAACAATACTTTCTTCTGCCCATTGACTACACAGAGAGGTGCAGGTGGAATTAGGTGGGATGAACTCAATCCCCTTGACTGTGACAGGCTTCCAATAACCCCGTAACAGTAAATACAGGTCAATAAATAAATATATTCTCTGCCTGTAGGTATCGGCCTTCAAAGACCTCTGGGCTGGTGGAGCAATCATTTCTGCACACACGCATTTACAGTGACTCCTAAAATTCACTGCTACCTACCAGTGACTGTGTCACAAGGCAGGATACTGCCCTGCCACACACAGATGGCACAGACTGAATGTTCTGCCCTCAGGTGAGATAGTAAACGCCTGTCAGTGCCGCTGGACTGGTTACCACTGCGTACAAATGCTATACCATGTGTATTACCCATGTAACAGGGACCCAGGTATACACATAGCCAGTGCACAGTTCAGGCTAAGCAGAAAGCAGGTAAAGAGCCATTCATTTAACTACCCTGAGCTCGAGACACATGGTAATCACGCTCCCAAATTTGCATTCTCAAGAGCACAAGCAAGATTTGCTATTCTACCTTAAGAATAAAACCACACTGCAACAGAAACGTATGTCCTTTATTAACAACTTTGCAAAATAAATCTGGAGAAAAAAAGTCTTTGGTGACACTATCTATAAAAACAACCTATCTTAAGATGGCAAACCTATGGTGTTATACAGGTTAATGAAGTAAACCAAAGTATATGGCTTTTTAATTTCTCATTCTCTCTTTTTCTCTCACTCACACACTTGCTTTAGGTTTAATTGCACCATGTTGTCAACAGTCAAACAAAGAGGGAGAAACACTTTAAAAAAGATGTGGCAGCACTATGAAAACATTGGTAATGCATTAGAAAATTTTTCTCAAAAATGTACATTTTATACAAAATAAGATTGTATTTTTGTTTGTTTTGTTGGTTTTTTTTGCTTTACATTTGCCCATTTCAGAATTCCCATTTCAGATTGCCATTCTCATCATCCAAACACTATACATATTTTCTCTCAAAATAAATATACAGAATTATGTACAAGGTCGCAAGGCCCATTGGATCATCACTAACCCACTGCGAAATAGTCACTAAAAACATCATGAAAGAGTGGGAGGGAGCATCCCAAAGCATCTGATGAGTCCCATAACACCCCCTCCCCCCAATTTAACCCCTCCTAATTTAACTCCAACTTAAAAACCGTGTGTGAAGATGGTTAAAATAGTGGTATAAAGGCCAGCTTGACTTAGTTTTAAACAAGGGTGAGATGTACAGCATTTTGGAAGATGTGTTTTATTTCCAGCAAACACCGGCTAAGACCCTGCGTGGGACAGGTCCCTTCTTGGAAGAGCACAGGCGCGTCCCATGAAATCCCACTAAAGCCCAGGGGAATGGCTCCATCAGGCTGTGGGTTCTGCAGCAGACAGCAGAGCCAGCCTGGAAAAGCCGTAGAGCAGAGCACCATTCCACCCTGCGCGGTAGGAGGATGTTTAACTGGGGGAATTGATAAAGTTGTTGTCAACCAACACAGATGTTATGGCAATTATGTTAGTTCCAATACGTGGGGAGTGAGGAAGAGGAGGACACAGCATTTTACACTGGGAATGGGAAGATTAAATAAAATCCTGGTCTACTTCTAGTTGTTTCTTTCATTGCTTCAGTGTCAGACGACTTCCATTCTCCAAATGACATCTTTTGGTAAATGAGCTATTTTAAAAGGCGCTCATTGGCAGAAGATTAATTTCTTTGTCAAAGTTAGCTCCAAAAAAGAAATTGGAATCTGAAGCTGATCAAATCCGTGATGTTTTCCGAAGGAAAAGATCAAAGCGCCCGATAGCCACGCATTAGCACACCAGCGTGTTCATTGTGAAATTGTTACAAAGCTGAAACATTCATATCTAGAAAAAGTTATGGTAACAATAGAAAGAGGGCAAATCAAATCTTGTACAGGCCCAAGGGACTGCAAGGAGAGCCAGGCACTATGTTGGAAGTTTGCCCCTATTTTAGTGTCACGTTTTTCTCATGAAACCCTCCTCCAGCAATAGATCTCATTCAAATTATAACTGCGAAGGGGTTTTGTCTCTCTTTTTCTTATCTTTTTCTTTAATAAATTCAATTAAAAATTAATCAGTTCTTCCAAACTCTAATCCCTGCTTTTATTCTGTTATAATGGCATGGATCTATTCACATTCATCCATCCATCTCACCCCTGATTAAATTAAGGTCAGTAACCTTTACGAAAGGCCACATGCGTAACACTCAGTCAAGTCATCAGGCATTCAAGTACCTGTAAAGTAAAGGCTAACATAGCCTGCTGTTAATGAAAAATAATAATAATTAAAAAGAACTACAAAAGGAGCAACAAGGAGTGAACCTTGTTTCAGCACCATCTGAATTAAGGTGGGGGGAGAAGAAAAAAGAACGAAGAACCATTAACTCGCGCGTAGGACATGACGAAAGGGTGATTTCATTCACTAAGGGAACACCACAGCTCTATCCAGCACGGATACAGACGGGAGGTGTGGAAGCATGCCTACTGTCCTTCGCAGTGCTGGCTGATAACATCCGCATTGAGCATTACACAGCGGGCCTCTAAGCCGGCTCCATGCCCAGCTCTTCCCTGGGTCCCCATGCCATGGACACGGAGACCGACAGCCGTTCTCGAGACTGGCCGTGAGGCACATTCTTCCCTAGAGAGGCGGCTCTGCCTGGGTAACGTGCTGCAAAGAGAAACGCTCCTACCTATCCGCATCCCTTCTGGAGCTAAGCCTGTCATTGTTGCTTGTTTAATTAGTGATCTGTAAACAGAAAGGGCCTCGAGTCACATTGAGAGCGAGCTTTAGCACAGTCTCCTTCAGCCACCCCAAAAAGCGATGGTAACAGAATGTCAAACAGCTGAAAACCTTGCTGCACTCCAAAACTGGTTAGCTACTCCCTTCTTTACTGAAAACCCAACTCACACGCACCAAAATGGCATTAACTAAAACCCAAACAGAATCGTAATTCCTGTTTTTGTATGGTCCCCTCTGTCCTGCTCCCTCTCCCTGGCCCCTCTTGCTGGCTACTGACCATTAGCTGCTTCCAAGAGCTGCAGATGCTCCTGCAAAGGGGGACACGAGCAAAGCGTGAGCCCTGCCAAGCTCATCCGGTGCTGGACGCATTCTCTAAACCCAAGGCTGAGAAGGTCTATTATTGCAGTCCCTGAAGGAGCTGCCTGCTCTCCAAGAGGAAAAACTGCCGCTGGGCCACTCACTCTGGAAAATCAAACCACTGGACTTCACCTTCCCCTGCAGATCAGCAAGCACAGACCTGAGAGCACAGGGAAGTGAGGTTCAGGTTTTTATAGGATTTGGGGAGCTGGATTATCAATTTACAAAGACAGAAGCATATTCTGCTCCCTTTCCCTCCCTGGCCCTGCCCCTACACTTTACACATCTCTCCACACACTGATTTAACTCTCTAAAATGGCATTCAAAAAACCCAGTAAGTCACCACACAGTTTTCCATGATTTTAGGGTTGAATGGGCTCACAGAAGCATCTGGTGAGCACCAGGGTGGAGAAGGTGTCAAGTGAGACTGCATGGCCAGGGGCTGGAAGAGCAATGGCAGTGGTGGGAAAAGTGGCACTTCCTCCTTTCATTGGAGTAAGTCACTAGCTCCAGTCTCCCATGTGTTTTGGCAGATTCCTTTAAAGATTTAGTTCAGGTTTAGAGGGGTGTGTATTAATAGGACAAGGGCTAACGGCTTTGAACTGAAAAAGGGTAGATTTAGATTAGACATTAGGAAGAAATTCTTTACTGTGAGAGTGGTGAGACACTGGCACAGGGTGCCCAGAGAACCTGTGGATAACCCATCCCTGGAAGTGTTCAAAGCCAGTTTGAGCTACCTGGTCTAGTGGAAGGTGTTCCTGCCCGCCACCAGGGGGTTGGAACTGGATGATCTCGAAGGTCGCTTCCAACCCAAATCATTCTATGATTCCAACACAAAATATCAGGAACCCGATGTTTCTGCCCTAACTTGCTGTGCTCTGTTCAAATATTGCAATACAAACGCAAAGCAAAGCATTCTTTGCAAGTCTTTACATGTCAGGTTGCATACAGACATTTAGCAATACGTACTTCGCACTTTTAAAGCAACTTTCTGTTTAGGGTTTCTGATCTTACCAGAAAAAGAAATTATTTAGGCTTCACAGTATTCCCTCTACAACCAGTAACTATTACTTTTACAAACAAGGAAACTGAGACAGGCCTTGGTTATGGGAGTTCCTTAAAGCTGCATAATAAATCCATGCCTAAACCTGAATAAAATGTGATAATTCTGGTCCATCCTTCCTAGCACTCTAATCTTCTCCCCTGCTTCCAGACTGCCTGCTTACAAAGGAATGAGGTATAGAAAGGCTTGCTGGTCTTCTGGGCATCGGCACAAAGCTCTCGCTGTGACTTTAACAGAGCTTTTGGGGGTGGCAATTGTTACAGAGCGCCCCAAATGCCCCTCATCAAATGTGAGAGTTCAAAACGTTTTTAAAGTGCTTATTTTCTTAGCAAATCGGAATGGCATCTTCCTGACCCAAATCACTGCTCTTGTTTTCATTCTTCAATGTTGAGAAGCACACAAATAAGCAAAGCACCACAGAGAAATAAACAACTGGAATATTTCACTTTAAAAATGCTTCCATTTGAGATGCTAAACTCATTTTGGAGTGTAAGCAATGCTGGTATTTCAGGGCAGGTTTTTTCCCCCAGGTTACCCTACTCCAAGTATGCCTGGGAGCACCCACTGCCACCAGCACCCAGTGTCTGACCAAACGCTTTACTTCACACGTCAGACCTCCAGGAGGGAATTTCTCCATTTATCTGCACTTCCAACAAAAAAGGAAAAAAAGAGAAGCCCATGCTTTGATTTCAAATAAACCAATTTGTTACAGGCCAAATTCCTGCTCTGCAAGCACTAACATGCTTTCCTTTTTTTGCCAACACCCCTTTTGCCCTCAGAACAAAGCTATTTCTAGAGACTGAGCTGCCTTGGCCAGGCAGCACCCCTGCCCTGGGCAGCAGGGACTCACACAAGGGGTGCACCCACCACACTGGCCCTGCTGACTGTCCCTGGGATGGGATGTGCCTCTGAATCCAGAATACACAACCTGCCGTGACTGAAGCCTCCCTGGGTTCCACGTCACCTGCTTGCTCCTCCAGC
>NW_009920099.1:0-605 GCF_000696875.1 Nestor notabilis | reverse complement strand
ACACGCCAAGTCTGACTGCTGTTAAAAACGGGGTCCCCAGCCAGAAAGTTCTATGCTCTCATCTGTCTCGCTGGGGGTTCTCCAAAGGAGTTCTGCTACTGGCTTGGGGAAAACAGGAAAGGAAATTAAACAGTCAGCAGTAAATGAGAACAGTAATTCTTGGTTCTGTCCTGCTTGTGCTCAGTTTGTTCCTGAACCCGCTGCATTTTCTCCCCATGAGATTCAAGCGTTTAACTGTGCAGGGGAAAATGAATGAAAATTGCACTGACAATCAAATGCATGAGAGAAAGAAACGGCAGCTTTGAAATACTCACACCCAACACAATGTTGATTAAAGAAAGAACTCTGTTTTTAATAGGGTTTTTTTTTTGATCATTAAAAAAGTTTAAACCTGCATAGCAATCATTTCAAAAATAATTATTTAATGTTCCATAATGAAACTGTACACGACCTAGTCTCGAGCGGCAGAAGCCTGCCGGGCGGCTGGGCACAGTCCGGAGCAGCGCACCCCCGCATCCCGGGATTCCAGCACTCTGGCACGCCGCTCGCCGGGGCTGGGCACTCGCTGTCGCTGGCACAGTCTGGCTCCATGCGCTGGTGGCTGC
>NW_009920098.1:712-947 GCF_000696875.1 Nestor notabilis | reverse complement strand
CTGCTCCTGTGTGGCATGCAGCGGAAGGATTTTATATCGTTTTGTATAACTGTGTAATTTGCGAAGGACTTTCTCGCCTTTCTAGATCCCCAGTCCACGGGGGCGGGTGTCCGTGCGCCTTACTGTAAATAAATTGCTCCCTCGGACCCCAGGCGTCCCCCAGTAGTGCTGTCTCACTTGTCTCCCGCTGGCGCAGCCCGGGGGGGCGGCGCCGGCTCACGAAACACGCCGGACC
>NW_009920098.1:0-673 GCF_000696875.1 Nestor notabilis | reverse complement strand
CCGTCTGGAGGGATACTGTCCTAGGCTCTCTCGGGGAGCCCGGCAGTGCCCGAAAATGGGCGAACGCGGAGGGTCGGGGGCTGTTTGGGTTATTATCTTTATTTTCTTTTTTAATTTTCTTTGTATATATTTTTTTCCAAAATTGGTCTCGGTTTTGTTTTCCATTTTGCCGCTGCTGGGTGCGCAGCTGTGGTTGTATCGTTCCGTCCCGCTCCCTTCACCTCGGGAGATATTTATTTATTTATTTATGTGCAGAGAAACGACGATGATAATAATTATGGGAACGCGGGCGCCCCCTGACACTTTCCCGTGGGTTCTCCCGGTCCTCCTCAGGGAGCTAGAGGTCAGGCTGGTGATCGGCTCGACTCGACACCTTTCCCTTCCCGTCCCATTCGCACGTCTGCGGGAGAGAGATGCACCACTTGCATACACCTATACATACGCTGTAGGTGAAGACAAATTCCCAGCTGGCAGCTGAGCTCCCCCCTGACACTTTCCCGTGGGTTCTCCCGGTCCTCCTCAGGGAGCTAGAGGTCAGGCTGGTGATCGGCTCGACTCGACACCTTTCCCTTCCCGTCCCATTCGCACGTCTGCGGGAGAGAGATGCACCACTTGCATACACCTATACATACGCTGTAGGTGAAGACAAATTCCCAGCTGGCAGCTGAGCTCC
>NW_009920097.1:14394-47006 GCF_000696875.1 Nestor notabilis | reverse complement strand
ATTATTTAAATTATTGACTTAGTAACTGACATTCACTATTCGCAACAAAGTAGAATCTCTTTCAAGCTAACATGATATCCAATTGCACTTTCATGCATATATTTGACATGTACTTATTCAGTGACAAGAAACAATTTTTTTGAGCATGGACAATTCAGTGACAAAGATAGATTATTGTAAATGAACATTCATGATGGCCTTCATTGGAATGTGTTCAGAATTTGCAGATAGATCCCATCTCAGATTATGTAGTTGACTATTCTTCTTGTATTAAAACTAACCCAGGGAATATCCTGTTGCATATACTAAGTTGTGATTTAATTATCTGTGAAAAATGACAAATTAAATGTATGTCTATGCCCAATATCTGATAAATATATAGCATGGACATTAATTAAAGTTTTAATATTTTGGTTAAGACTATATTATTTCTGCTGATCATGCAGATCTGACAAAGGGGGTCTGGGGTGGCAGTAACCAGCTCACCTCACCAGCATACACATAAAACTGACAATTTATTTACAATAATATTTAGATTTCTTTAAAGACATTTTATAGGTATCGTTAAATAGATATCTTTAAATTTATAGATATCTAAATTTATTTGCTCTATCTATAACTTAGTGGGATGTTATTGACCATAACATCAATGCAGCATGTAATGCAGAGCTAATGTGTAAACATGTTTATAATAAATATATCTATTATAAGTAATAATGAAAACCATATTGTTATTGCCCTTCAAAATTAAAGAATGCTAGCATCTATCTACTGCTGTGGATACTTATCTTGTACATTGAAACTAACTGCAAAAAAAATTTTGTAATACATCTGTCTCTAAACATATCCTCCTAAAAAAACCCCTTAAAAGATTATAAATGAATATTTTGTTTCCTGCATGTTGTATTGGAGAAAAGAGATTCAAAAGAAAATTTCAAATTACTCCCACAAAATTCCCTTCACAGTGGTTCTGCAGCAAAGAGCTCCACTTAAATATGTCAGCTACTTCAAATGGTTTATAAATGGAAAAAAAAATCCTCTTATTTAAGCACGTGTTACAGTACTTACAAATGTATATATTATAATTAATAAATTCAAACCCAGTCTTAAAGAATTAGAAATTTAGTAAAAATTGCTTATTATTTAATTTCCATGTTTATTTTCAATTCATATTTTACATTTTTACAACATATATATACACACACACATGCATTCTGGCTTTTATGTATGTTTACATCTATTGATAAAGATAATAAATGTCAGAGAAAAAAGTAAAATAATCACCATCTTCCAAATAATAACTCTGTATCTAAGACAAAATGCAGATAAAGTAAATTCTGAATTTCTGTGGACTGAAATAATTCCGTAATTCTTAGAAGAATAGATGAATTATGAATAACTGTTTCTTTCAGAATGCCATCTAATAGATGAGGAAAATTGCTAATCCTTGAATAATAAATTCAGTTTGCCTAAAAATCTCTGCTGACCACTTTAGTGTTTTGTGGTGCTGAACAATTGCTGTGAAAACTTGGGTTTTCTTTTCAATATTCAGCAGTATTCACACAAATACCATAGTGTGATTTCAGCAACCAGGAGACTGGAACTAGATGATCTTAAGGTCCTTTCCCACCCAAGCCATCATGATTCTATGATTCTGTGAAAGGAGGGACTAGTAGATATATGTATGACCTGTCACAAGGTCACTGTACTACACTGGTAGAAAAGTCTTCTCCAACCCTCAGCATGTAGCCAGTGAACAATTCAGTCTATCAAAGGATTGTACTATCCTACACATAAAAATAATGGTCAAGAAAGTAAACTTCTCGCTTGGATTATGTACAGGGTCGGGCTGAAAGTTAACTTTCCCCATAGTAGCCCTCATAGTACTGTTCTTCTTATTGGTAGCTAGAAAGGTGTTGATAACACAGTGTTTTGGCTACTGCTGAGCAGGGGTCCCACAGCATCAAAGCCATCTCTCCATCATCCTCCTTGACCCCAAAGGTGACTAGACTGGCCTTGAAGGTTGGGAGGTGACATAGCCAGGACAGCTGACCCAAACTGACCAAAGACATATTCCATATCTTATGACATCACGCTTTGCAATAAAACCTATGACAGGAGGAAACGGAAGGGTGACATCAAGAAGGAATCAATATTCTCACAAGTAAAAGGGTTTTAGACAAGTGGGATGATGGCAGTGCTGACCTAAATTAGCATAAAATGTCACTGCACATCACTAACAGAACGCTGATCTCACAGCATGCTTATAGAATTGGTCACTTACACTGTGAGATCTGTCCTCTCTGGGCTTTTGGTACATATAAAATATGTATTCACAAGTTATATGAGAGGAGCTTGAGAAACCAAAGGCAAGTTGGTGAGATACTTTTAAATCCACAGTTTCACTAGAACTAAGAGTTTAGCCCAAATTCATTTTCTCCAACAAAGTAAAACGAAGAACAAAGAAACAATGCATTGTAAACTTCATGTGTAGGAAATTGAATCTGAAATTATTTAATACACTATGTGTGGTAGAAAGCTTTTAATAGAGAAGTAATAGCAATAGCAATATTTTTATATATATATAATATTATTTTTTCCAAGAAAATAACATTTACGAAATTCCATCATGAAAGAAAAAAGATGTTAAGACTCATTCTTATTAGCTGTCATATTTATCTATCTAAATGAAGTGCAGTGGAAAATAGTTGCCATAGCTACAGCAGAGCTCTGGAATAATTTTGCTTCCTCTTAATTGTTGCATACTTGTGTACAAACAGCTTAGAAACATCTTGCAGTTTTAGTCTGAGACCTTAAAGACAAAAGAAAAAAACGGATTTGAATCTCCTACTGACAGAAGAGTAGTCTACAAAAGGAAACATAATGAATGAAAACTTGTCACTACAGCGAGTTGTCTGTAGTTGTCTGCATAAAACCAGGGTTTTTTTCTTTGTAACATGCCAATTAAGAATCTTGCACTATATTTACATCTGCAATCCTTGTAATCATATCAGTCTTTGTAAAGTTGAGGTACCTCAACTTTGTTATTTTCCACAAAAATCACATCAGATCTTACATTGTCAAAATTTCAGTGGATCAGATGGGGAGAAAGAGCTTCCTGTGACACACAACATCTATTTTTGCCCAGCTATGTCAGCATTATCCATTTCTTTAATAGAATAATGCTATTAGAAATTTACTGTTAGTTTGCTCAGTGACAAATTTATTCTTACAGTTGAATATAGACATGAAAATAAGCTCATCACAAAAAGGAACAAGACAGTATTGCATTTCAATAAATTACTTTATATCACATTTTCCACTAGTATTGTTTTTACACACATCAAGCAGCCAAGGAGGTTAGTACAGCTATGCTTCTTCACAAAACAGTGAACTCACACACTTAAGGTCAGTACTCTCAAATATCTGAGGATCAAAAGATCAAAAGTTGCATTAAAATAATTTCCTGGGGTTTCACATGTTTTTAAGTTGGAGTGCAGTTTCAGGACTAGTCAGAGCTAGGTATGAGCACAATACAAAAATACAGCTCTTTCTGATACCTTGTGGGTAATAATATGTAAAATAAATGTGCTGAGGCCTTCTATCATTTCTTCACTCCTTTTGGTTAAAAGAATCAGGGAACATATGAAGTGCATTTCAGTTTAATAGAAGCTTATTCACTTTTTTTTTTTTCCTCCTGAGGATCAGCAGAACTGATAATCATGCAGGTCACATGACTGAAGGACTTCATCATGGATTATCAGAAGATTCTGGTATTTTTTCCTGACCGAAGTATAGCATATCTTTAGTTTGAATAATCAGCTATCTTTACTTCTGCAAGTTCTCAATGCACTAAAGTCTATTTAAGACTTTAAGACTTCCTTTGAATATCAAAATTTAATCCCATCTCTATCCTGGGACTTCAAGGAGTCTGTTATCCCCACTGCCCACCAGTACCTGGAATGCCTTCCTATAGATGTTCTGTTTCTGCCACAATCCACCACAGAACTCTCCCACTTTACATCTTTACTGAATACTTTTCTGAAGTAATGATGTCAGGATTTGGCCCATATCATCTACGTGAACTGAAAAACTGTTGGTGATACACAATTGCATTTCAATATTTTTTTTTCGTAAGCAACCTAGTAAAACTGAAATCCGGCTCTGACTTTGTGCAGTCACACAAACACAAGTTTAAATGAGACCCTGCTTTCCAGAGTTTAAAATATCCGATTACAGCCATTATAATAAACTTGGAAATTTGAAGACTTCTAAAAGTTGTTTGCTGTTATATCAAACAAAAAACCTTCTTATTCTTTGTATTCAGGAAGAGACTTATTTAGTACTAATGGCAAACTACTGATTCTCTCTTCTTACTGGCTCACAGACCATCTGAACTCTACCAAAAATAACATATGACTTTCAAGGGTTTTATGATCTAATTTTGTGCAGATTTTTTACGTCTGCTACACTACAGTAAAATATAGGTTTCATTGTAATTGGGATTTTATACATACATACTACCAGGGTATAAGGTTTGTATTAAAGGAGTAATAGTCTTCATTTCATACCTACTGATTTTGATCTTACTGAGAAAAATTCACTCATTATTTTATTTGCTCATGGATTTAATCATTCAGTTACTGGCAGTGCAGTTTAAACAAATTGAAATGAGTTATTCAAGCACATCTGTCTCAGATGATAATTTATAGTATTTCAAAATCCAGATGATTTGCTCTTCAATAGCTCTTTCCTCTTCACAAATTCTATATTTATGACATAAAGGTTGATTTCATAGTACTCAAGAATAACGAGGTTAGTAAGAAATAATTTTTAAAGGTAGGTAACTTCATACCTTTTAACAATGGTTTTGAGTTAATCTTATGGGTTTCATATGGTTATGAATGTAAAAGCTAAAAAATTATGCCAAAACCCATAAAACTTACTATGTAAACTCAGAGCTGCACTAAAAGGCCAAGGTAAACCTATTTCGGGATACACTTCAATCTTGTAATAAACAGTTGATTGTTCAGCATCTGAGCAAACTAAATTTGCAACAAATTATGCTTTTCTTCTTATTAAGACTTGAAGCTGAATTTATGAGCACTGTGTTCTTGTGTTCCCAGTAAAGACATCTCTATGTTATGTATTTTCTATTACCTTTCCAGCCTTATTGTGTCATTTTAAGTCCTTTTCTGACTTGCATTACAGAAATGACAGAAGTTTCAGACAAGAAAAAAGTTTCATTATTCTGTCTTCTGTAGAAACATAACCAAAACATCTCCCTTCCAAAGTTACATGTTTCACCGTTTCTACTGGCAATTATTTGTCTCTGTCATCCTGTGGTCGTATTCTCCTCATTCATGGCTGTAGCTTTTTTGTGATTCATGATATTTTCCATTGTATTTCATTAATTCAGCATATTTCTCCCTCTCTTTTTCTTCTAAGGGATTAGATCACAGGTCCATTCCTAATTCTTATTATTAACCCCAAATATATGACTTTAAACTTTACACCTTTACAGTTCACCTCATTCCTATTACTCTAGTTTGCAAGATATCTTTTCTCATCTTGCTATGTATAGATGATTCAAATTTGTGGCATCAATACCCTTCATTGTACTTTCATAATTTGATCATAATTTTCAAAGTATTTTTCAAAATGTTTCCAAAATTGATCTTTAGGATACCACTTGTAAACATCCAGTCCATAAGTTCTCCTTTTCAGGATCAGCAGTGACATCCATGTGCATTAGGAATGTTAATTATCCTATAGTTCTTTTATTAGGTTACGTTTTCAATACCTACACACACACAAAAAGAAAAGTCACGTGGCCTAATTATTTTATTAACATTCTGACAGATTCTGTCTGATACATTTCTTGTTAAGGGATGTAATCATTATAGACAAAAAAGGTAATATTATGGTCTGACATACATATTCTGAATAAAACCAGATTGCAAACCAGGTTGTATATTTCAGTGTTTCTTTTTTTTTTTTTGTATATATATGTATAAAAAATATATAATTTCTTAGTTTCAGCAGTATGTGTTGCTTGTTGAATATGTCTTTGACATAAAATCATTTTGTTTACATTTTTTCTTCTCTTTCTTCCTAATAACACTCAGATTCCATGTCAAATGTCATGAGCATATTAACATATTACATGAGCATATTAACATATTACCATTAATCTGCTGTTAAAACTGGATACCCACATATAAAACAACTTTGGGTTTTGTTAAGAAAATGTAGATAAGCATAATCAGTTCTATTTGAATTTTCAATAGTGTTAGGGAAATTTAATCAGATGCAACTGGTAAGTACAACTGGACATTTTTAATAAGGCCTTTCTATAGACTGAAGGAGCTAAGTGTTTAGAAACCATTCCCGGGATATTTTAGCAGCACCAAAATGTATGAATTCCAAATAATCAGAGTTTATGTAATTTCTTGAAGCTGTACGCATGCAGCAACAGTATTTCTGGTGATCACATACTAGTACTATAATGAAGCTTTGAAATTAAAGTCCTTTCCAATAGAGTCTCTTTTCAGCAGAACTATTAACATAGATGTATTAAGAGTCATGCACATCTCATTGTATTGTTTCTTTATAGCCTACATATTGGGGTCCACAGGACTGGTTAATTCACACATTCTTAGGTTTGAAGATAACTTCTCAAGGCATACTACTTTCCTAACTGAAAGCACCGTTTAACATGCTTTATTATTGTTTGCTGCTTCTCTTTCAGAGAAAGGCTAGTGTAATGATTTCTTGGAAGAATTAAGCACCTTAATTTAAGTAATGTTTCAGGAAAACATACATTTAGTGACTAAATAGAGCAACGTAATTCAGAAGTAAATGGATCGATAATAAACCATTCAGTTTAACTCTCAATAAATTTTAATTATATTCCAAGTTTACCTTCATAAAAGTTGTCAGAGACTTACTGTCACATTAAAACCAGACAGACTATTTAATGTGAAAAATTATATTCACAAAAGATTATTAAAAATATTAGTAGTTGAACTACTGAACATTTACTGTAGGATAGGAAAAAAATATGACTTATTAAACTTCATAAAGCTTACTATTATTTCTAATTTAATAAATTATACTAAGGCCACTAGCAAACATAAAACATGTTAGAAGATACATAAACTCCTACATCAATCTCAAAATATAGGAGTTATATGCTGTAAAGAGTGTCACAGAATAAAAATTAATCAGGAAACTCACTTTAAAATAAATCCATAAAAAAACCCAAAACTAACCAAACAAGAAACTATACTTTCCTTTGCCATTTAAAAATATCCATGGATACACTATCGTAGAAGAGTAGTTTGCAAATCCACTCTACCTTCATTACACTCTTCTATAAAAGGATTACCTTTGTTAATGTAGAGATTGGCAATGTTTGTCTCATTGACACCCTAGGCAATATTAGTAGAATTATGTTCTGCAGCAAATTATTCCTATTTCTAATTGACCTCACTATCACAGCTTTTAGTATTAACATGCAAATTAATATTTCCTGATTGAGTTTCATGTTATTATTCTTGCTTTTATCACCTTTAATAATTTTAAATAATTCCTCTCCATCTTCTTTGTTCCCACCTATTCAATTTTTATAGGCATTTTTAACTACTAATCCCTCCCTCCTCTTCTTCACCTTTTTTCTCACTACCTCTTTCCCAACATCTGTCTGTAATTCATACTAATGTTCTTACCATATTAATATCTTCATGTCATAACACCAAATTTCCTAGTTTTCTAAAAGGAAATACAAAAGCAAAGAACAACACTTCAAAAATATTACAATCACACTGCACAGAATAAAGATAGATAGGAATCACTACTTCGAAAAGTGAAGATTTTAAAGCATGTTAATAATGGTTGAAATCAAACCTACTAACTTTTTCACCATTTTAGGATGGGTGCAGCAGTTTACTGTCAGGGGGTGACATCCTCCCTTCTCAAGCAGGAAGCTGAAAGTCGCCCCAGCTTAGGGAAGGGCAGTGTCCCCTCCTGCAATTAAAATGCAATTAAAAGGGCTGGTGACAGGAACAAGTGCTGTCAACAACCTAATGATCGTCATACAAAGTAAGGTCACAAAAAAGACCTGAGGTTAACTCAAGAAGTCCAGTCAACAAGGCAGGAGTACCAGGGGACAAGATGAAATGGAGCCCCCAGACCTCATGGGCAGGGGTGTGGGTGCAGGTCCAGGTTGGGCTGTGCAGGGACATTAAAGCTTACCACTGTGCTCAGGGCCCTGATATTTTTAATACTTGACAATATCTGGTAGTTCAAAAAAAATTCCTCTTTCTTACCTTACATGTATTTTCTCTATTTTTTTTTTCTTGTACTTATGCTTTTGTGCTTCATTTTATTATGATTTCTATTTTGTTTTAAAACATGAACATCCAAATTTTTCCTTTTACAGTGAAATCCTGATGTAGATTGTGATATATTGTTTAGTGCCTCATAAAGAGTGAGACAGAAAAAAATGTTACTGCATCTCAGGGATGAGAGGGGTTTGTTAGAATTTGAATATGTAGCTAAAGCTTATAAAACTTTTGCTTTGAAATGTGGGTTTATTGAATATTAGCATTAGACACTGGGGAAAGAGGTCCTTCTATGTGTTCCTATATTTAATGTGTATTTTCTATTTTTATGGACTTACTCCTTGCATATTGGTAGACTTCTTAGTGTGTTTTATGAATTTTCTTCATAAACATTTGTCATTCAAATTCCTTAAGAAGAAAAAGCTTTAACTGTGATTAATCTCTGTTTTCAAGGCTAGTTACAGCTATTTTTAGTTTTGCAATTTTACATTATAAATAAGACTTTGCTTTTCTAGCTTTATTTATTGACCATTAACCTAAAGCTAAACCTTTTTCCTTTAACTTCACTTAAATAATGAAGACCAGTATGGTTAAGACTGTCTACATAAACTTTTCCCACTTTTGTAACTCTCTGGGAGCCACTTTCAGCATTCATAATCCAAGGATGTGTTTGACCCCATGTATTGGGTTTACATGGCAAGTTTTTTGTAGCAAGCGAGGCTGCAGGGGTTGCTTCTGTGAGAATATGCCAGAAACTTCACCTGTGTCAGATAGAGCCAGTGACAGTCAGCTCCAAGATGGACCTTCCTCTGGCCAAGGCTGACCCAATCAGTGATGGCAGTAGCACCTCTGGGATAACATACTTAAGAAGGGGAAAAAAATGCTGGGCAACAGCAGCTGGAGGACAGGAGTGAGAATATGAGAGATACAATTCTGTAGACACCAAGGTCAGTGAGGAAGGAGGGGCAGGAGGTGCTCCAGGTGCCTGAACAGAGATTCCCCTGAACCCATGGTAAGGGAGGCTGTGCCCTGCAGCCCATGGAGGTCCATGGTGAAGCAGATCTCCACCTCCAGCCCATGGAGGATGACACGCTGGAGCACGAGGATGCCCAAAGGAGGCTGTGAACCCATAGGAAGCCTACGCTGGAGTAGGATCCTGGCAAGACCTGCGGCCCCATGGAAAGAGGAGCCCACACTGGAGCAGGTTTGCTGGCAGGACTTGTGACCCCCCGGGAACCCATACTGGAGCAGTCTGTTCCTGAAGGACTGCACCCCATGGAAAGGACCCACATTGGAGCAGTCTGTTCCCATGATGGAGCAGTCTGTTCCTGAAGGACTGCACCCATAGAAGGGAAGGACCTCTGGGAAGGACCCATGTTGGAGAAGTTTGTAGACCAATGGGTGGGACCCTATGCTGAAGTGAGTGGGGAAAGAGAGCAAGGAGGAAGGAGCAGCAGAGAAAGTGTGGTGAATTGGCTGCAACCTCCATTCCCCATCCCCCTGTGCTGCTCAGGGGTAGAAGGTAGGGAAACTGGGAATAAAGATAAGTCAGGAAGAGGTGGGAGGAACGTGTTTTAAGATTTTATTTTTATTTTCTCATTATTCTACTCTGACTTTTAATTGGCAATAAATCAAATTAATGTCTTGAGTTATGTCTGGTTTGCCCATGATTATGCTGAGTGATCTACCTGTCCTTAACTTGATCTACAAGCCTTTTGCTGTGTTTTTCTCCAGCTGTCCAGTTGAGTAAGGGAGAGTGATAGAACAATTTTGGCGGGCATCTCTTGCCCAGCCAGGGTCAACACACCACACCCCATTCTCTTTGTAGATCTACAAGTTTGTGACAGTCTCATCCACCTTTCTTTCACCCACTCTCAGGGAAGAGTTTGATCAGCTTGTGAACAGGCTAGCAGGAGGCTCTACAATTAGATCTTTAGTGCATAGACTAGCTTAAAGATCCCCCGGCCAGCACTGGCTTGTACCCAGAAATGCCCACAGTTTAGCACCCTGCTGTCAACGTGTACCAGGCTAGGTCTGAAAGTGGCTAGGCACAGCTGGCCCTGCATTGCTGCCTGCAAGGGTAGTGCAGCCCAGGGCTGCTTTAATTTGTCCATGCACTGGTAACAAAATGCTATTCTTTCCACTAAGCCTTTTTAAGTCATGCAGGCATAAACTTTGCTGATTCTTCCTACATAGGAGTTCCAAGGTTTGGATATTTCTCCATTCATAATACTGAAATCAACATTAGCTCGTGCACTACAATCCCCTCCTTTCTAACTTTTTGCACGTGTCGGGGTCTGATTGGAGAAAACCCCAGTGCCAGACCCTGTTTCATTTGTGATTCCAAGAGTGAAATTACAACACAAACAAGGTCAAGTATTGTCATTGATCAGTTGGTTTATTATAAAAAGACAATTATTATAAAAAAGGGAAATTACTGTACTAAAGGGGATAATGATAGGACAATTGGAAAAAGGATGGAAATGAAGCAAGGATTTGGGGTGCAGAGAGAGAGAGAGAGAGTCACCACCGTGATCCAGCAGTATCCCGGGGATCCATTGTTTTCCTCGGAGGTGGTGGGAGTCCTCCAGGGATTGTAGTACACCAATCCTTGAGATAATGGATGGACAGTCTTATCTCAGCTCTTTCCCATTCATCTCTAAGGCAATGGACGGTGGAGTCCCATTTCAGCTCCTCACACCCATCTCTGAGACAATGTATTGATGGTATTCCATCTCAGCTTTTCATACTAATCTTTGAGACAGTGGAGAGTGGAGCCTGATTTCAGATCAGTCTCTCACAGCATGTCATATGTTGCTAAACAAATTCAAAAGGTTTTTGAGTTTACCAGAAATGGATGACTAATGAACTGCTTAGTAAGAGAGTTGTTCACAGTACTAATTTTCAGTTCAGTTACACCTGTCAGCATCTCCATTGAAATCCCATTAATCTGTTTCAGTACTTTGAGGCATTATGTGAATAAGAGCTTAGTCTGTAACTTCACGGAAGTTAAGGGAGGAGCTTCCTCTAGGTATGTGTCTGTGCACTGGGGTAGAATTGATGAATGGGAGGAGTGTGGCCTCAAAGGAGGGTCCTACTTCTTCACCAGTGTCAGCAGTAGGGTGTTTAGCCATCCCTCTCCTCCAGCCTTGCTTTTATGTCTGGACTGTGGCTGGTAAATTGGTAATCTCACCCTTTACACAACACCTACTGTGGCAAGTCTCAAATCCAGTGTCTGATAGGGTTACCAAAGAGGTTGCCTTTCCTTAGGAAGACAAGCTAACATCAGCTGGCTTATTGTACTGGTTCAGCGCTTAAACCATGACACTTATTTATCACTTTCTTAATTGATAAATAACTTTTTGATTTCCTGTTTCCAGCATGCCTTCCATTCACACGTTGTGCCATCTAAATTCACTACCCATGTCATATCTTCATTTGTCCTTTCAAATAGATATTAGGAACAGCTGCCTAAATGCATAATGCTATTATATACTTCCCAGACCAAAATTTCTTGAAGCCTACTGATTTTTATTTCATTTACTTCACCAGTCTCTGGATAGGTTACATATTTCCCAAATCCATCTAGCTATGATAAGCAATGTATGTGAGATGTAATTAAAATTTAATAAAAAGGAACTATGGACGTGCACAGCTACAGTCTAATATAGCTGTCAATATCTCTCTCTCCCTCATTCTACAATGGCCATTGCACCACATTAAGCAAAGGCTCTAGTATGAGTGACAAAGCCAGGCATTTCATAAGAGATGCTGAGCATCTCTGATGTAATCCCTCATGTAGGGAAGGATATTAAGAATGGGAACAAGAAAGATTGATCTTGATGACTCTGATACAAAGGTCAGAAACTGCAACTGTAAAACTACTTCAGAGAATTTGTAAAAAGATGGTGGCAGCATTTAGAAGAGCCTCTTCCTATGTGCAATGATATTTTGATAATTTATAGTAAAACATGTCAGTATGTAGTCCAGGGGAGCTTATTACTTGTACATTTTGTTCTGATGATATTTTAATTCTTCTTTGGTACTTTTTTTTTTTTTTTTAAGTTTAAAAAAACCCTCTGAAATGTCAGAAAGCAAATCTCATTTGTGAGAAGGTTGCAAGAATCCCTCCTGTGAGAAATGTACTTCTTGATTTTGTGTTAATTACTTGTACAAGGACAAAAGAAACAGATGTTTATTTGTGTTTACAGCATGCAATAATAATTCCTTGATTCCAGTAGAGACCAATGTTGATGTAAAGTTTTTTTCATTTACTTAGTGAGTAGATCTATGTTGGAAAACTAATATGTTAAGAGCTAAAAGCCCAATATTGAAAGCAATGAACATGTAATTTGTGATGTTGTAATCTTTAAGTTAGTCAATAGGACCTCCTGTGAAACTGCCCTCAGGGACAAGGGAGTAGAACAGAGCTGGCAGATCTTAAAAGATGTTTTCCATAGAGCACAAGAACTTACACCAGGTGTAAGAAATCAGGAAGGGAAGGCAAGAGACTGGCATGGCTAAGTTGGGACCTGCTGGGCAAATAAAGGACAAGAAGGAAGTGCACAGGATGTGGATGCAGGGATGGGTATCCTGGATAGGGTATAGGGACATTACCCAGTTTTGCAGGGATGGGGTCAGGAAGGCCAAGGTGCAGCTGGAGCTGAACTTGGCAAGGGACGCTAGGAATAACAAGGGCTTCTACAGGTATGTCAGCTGGAAAAGGAAGGTCAAAGAAAGTGTACCCCCCAGATGAACATGACTGATAAACAGGTAAGAACAGATGAGGAGAAGGCTGAGGTACTCAACAACTTTTTTGCCTCAGTCTTCACTGGCAGTCTTTTCCCATACCCCTTGAGTAAATGGACCTTACATGTTAGGAGAAGATCATGTTTGTGACTAGCTAAGAAACCTAAACATAATAAGTCTAAGGGACCTGACAAGATGCATCCCAGAGCCCTAAAGGAATTGGCTGATGTAGTTGCCATTCTTTATGATATCTGAAAAGTCATGGCAGTCAGGTGAAGTCAATGGTGACCGGAAAAAGGGAAATATTGAATCATTTTTAAAAAGGGGAGCCTAATGGGAACTACAGATGTGTCACCTTCACCTCTGTGCCTGGGCATATCATGGAAAAGATCATCTTAGTAGTTATGCTAAGGCACATGGATGTCAGGTGATTTGAGAGAGCCAGCATGGCTTCACCAAGGACAAGTCTTGCCTGACTAACTTAGTTGCCTTCTATGCCAGAATGAGCATACCAGTGGGCAAGGGAAGAAGCATGGATACCATCTATGTGGACTTCTGTAAGGCCTTTGACATGGTCTCCCACAGCATCCTTATCTCTAAATTGGAGAGATATGGATTTGATAGGTGGACTGTTTGGTGGATGAGGAATTGGCTGGATGGTCACATCCAGAGGGTAGTGGTCAATGGCTCAGAGAGATGGGATGCTATCCAGAGGGACATGAAGAAGCTCAAGAAGTGGGCCTATGTGAACCTCATGAGGTTCAAGAAGGACAAGTGCAAGGTCCTGTACCTGTGTCAGGGCTACCCCCAGTATCAACACAGGCTGGGGCATGGAGGGGTTGAGGAGAAGGACTTGGCAGTACTGGTGGGCAAAAAACAGGACATGAACCAACAATGTGTGCTCACAGCCCAGAAGACAACTGTATCCTGGGCTGCAAAAAAGAAGAGTGGTCAGCAGGGTCAAGGTGTGTGATTCTGCCATCTGCACTCTGCTCTCATGAGACCCCACCTGGAGTACTGAATCCATTTCTGGAGTCCTCAGCACAGGAAAGATGTGGACCTATTGGAGCAACCCCAGAGGAGGGCCACAAAAATGGTCAGAGGGATAGTGTACCTCTCCTGTGAGGAAAGTCTGAGAGTTGGGGTTGTTCACACAGGAGAACAGATGTTGCTTGGAACACCTTATTGTGGCTTACTTAAAGAGGGCTTATAGGAAAGATGTCAACAGCACCATTCCTGGGAGCTGCTGCTTGAGCTTTTTACATTCACTCTTTCACTACAAAATGGGCAAATATGTTTTGTATATTAAGAAATATATTATTTGTGTTTAAAAGGATGTTATTAAAAAATTATAGAAAACTATTTTTCTAAAGTACTCAACTATACTTACTGAACGTCTGGTAATCTATTTTTGTCAATAGTGTGTATTTGGCAGTACAAGACTAAGCACATAAAAGCACATCTAAGACACTTCTCCAGAGACATTATTCTTACTTCCAGGATTCAAGCAGATTCAGCAAGAGTAGAAGGCTGTAGTTACACCTATCATATAGCTGGAGAAAATAAAGTACCAGGCATGCATGCCTGTCTTGTCTTTCAGAAGTGAAATTTCTGAGGATCAAACTGCTTCTACTGCATTTCAGTCTGTAGTGTTATGCCATACAGCAAATTAAATAGCTGTGGAAGAAATATGACAAAAAAATTTGAGATTTATAGTGGGTCAAAATGAATGATGAGTCTCGAAAGTTCTTTATTCGATTTTTTTTTTTTTTTATATTTTTTTTATGAATAGAAAAAAGGCTAAGATTCTCAAGGGAATTAATAATATTTCCAGGCTTTGCTTTGCAAAATGTAACTTGAGAATCTTAAAGAGGCCAGATATCAAAATTAACCCTGTTTTGATCCACCTCATGATGTGTGCCACTAGTCCTTGCTGACACTGTTCACATTAAGGTCTCAATGTGACAAATATGAATGCTGCCAAATATTCTTGAGAATTTAGGTGTTTTGCAACCATCTAAATTATTAAGGTAGATTGTCCTGCACACTAAAAAAGTTAGGAAAAAATTGTGAGTTAAAGTAGCAAAAAATGAAACCATTCTGTTGATTGTACAAAATGAAGAAATTAACTCTGAAACAAGGCACTGTTCCTGAAAACCTCTGACTATATCCCCAGAAGTACTGAGTCTCCTTAAATCAGGTTCATTTCAGTGGAAGTTGGTAGTGTCTTGAGAGGTGGTCAGCACATTGAAGGATCAGACTTCTGAGAGATGCTTTAGAGGTAAATCATGCTCTTCAACCTACATTTTCCCAGCCCACACTTCTTTACACCTCATCACTAAGTGGCCTTACATGGTAATGACTACTGAACTGAGTAGACCTCTGTAATTTTAGAAAGTAATCACAGCTTCTGCATTAGCGTCTCCCTGCTGTTTTCAACAATTTATGAACAATACCTGATGATGGCTAAATAATTAATTCAGCTGAAAGAAAAAGAAGTCTCTGAATAGATTTCATATGTTAGGAAAAAGAAAAATATCACAAGAGGTAAAGAAGGAAGGGAAGTCTTTTATCCAAATACCATAGTTTCCCACTTCTGTGTGAAAGGTAACAGGAAGACATTGGGAAATCATGATATCCTCTGTTCTTTCAACTGATATCATGAAAGGGGTTCTGCTTCTTGGTCCCCTTTCCCTGAGTCAAAATTACATCTATGCCTATCTTGGGCTAAGTATTAGTCTGAAATAACACCTGTTATTTCTTGGGTTTTACTTAATTGTTTTCTCGAGGACAGCACAACTGTGTTTAAGGAAATTTTGTCTGTGAGTGTTTATCTACTGTAAACCATGGAGGTGACATTCAGTTTTAAAAAAAGAGCCAGCATAGACATGACCTCACTGTAACTTCAGGTACTTGTAAAATTTCAATTAAAATGATTATAAGTGACCCATTAAAAGAAACACAGTGATCTTTCTTCTTTCACTCATGTAGTAGCTGAAAAGCAAATTCTATTATTTGAACTGTTGTGATGTGAATGACAACAATGAAAAAGAAAAAAAGGGAAAGAAATCAAAAAACAGAAGAAAAGGTCTAATTCAGAAGAGCCAAGAGCTGGTAACAGCTACTTTAAAGAAATGTGAAATTACACTTATGCCACTGTGAAGTATACCCTGATTTTCATTGACACTAGGACAGCTTCAGAACAGGTAGACAATATAGAAGAGAGTGCAAGTGAAAATTGCTCCTATATAAAAGGTTTTTATTCCTATGAAAAAGCAGCTGCATAATAACATCTATTGTCCTAATCTAAATATAATTTCCTTTGTCATTCTGAAGAACAGAATATTGGGCTAATGGGCCAGCAGTCTGATTTAGAAAAACAATTTCTTATGAATTACAATGGAGTAACGATCCATATGCTTCAGCATACTGCCCAAAGAATGTTATAAGTGGACTTATATATTTACTGGATTAAAAAATTTAGAGTAAAGAAATGCAGTATTTTAATTCACACTGTCACCAAAAAATACTAGAAGGAAATCAGTGAAAAAAGTGAGAATAACGAACTATAAAATATTTTTATGGGTTTTGAAGGGGACCAAATCATATGTGTCCTGGGTTCAGCTACCACAGTCATTTTTTCTCCTTCTTAGTAGCTGGTGCAGTGCAGACTTTCAGTCTGGGAACAACGCTGATAACACCGATGTTTTTAGTTGTTGCTAAGTAATGTTTACCCTGACCAAGGACTTCTCTCAGTCTCATGCTCTGCCAGGGAGGAGGGGAAGCCGGGAGGAAGCAAAGACAGGACACCTGACCCAAACTGGCCAAAGGAGTATTCCATACCACAGCACGTCATGCCCAGTATAGAAACTGGGGGGAGTTACCCGGAAGGCCCAGATCGCTGCTCGGGTCGGGCTGGGTATCGGTCAGCGGGTGGTGAGCAATTGTATCCTCTCCCCTTGCTATTTCCCTTATCATTATTATTGGTAGCAGTAGTGGTTTGTATTATACCTTAGTTACTGGAGAGCTGTTATCTCAACCCGTGGGAGTTACATTCCTCTGATTCTCCTCCCCATCCCTCTGGAAGCAGGGGGAGGAAGAAGGGCGGGGAGTGAGCAAGCAGCTGCATGGTTCCAAGTTACCAGCTGGGCTTAAACCATGACAAACCTTGAGAAGTTACAGCAAATAAAACCTTAGTCAGTCCTTTGTTGCACTGAACATTTCAGTTCAAAATTTCACGCTTTTAAAATGCTGTTTAGCAGTTGTATGACTCTTAGGCAAATAATGGATTTTTGCAACTTCTCTCTGTAGTTGTAGTCTTGCCTCCAATTCATCATGTAATATAAAATATATGACCAATTAAATAAAATCAACATAAATAAAATTATGAGGTAGAAGGAATGTTGCACCTTTCTGCTCAATTGGTCATAGTATAGTACCATAGAAGGGTATGATTGCAATGAAGCTGGAATACAGAAAAAGAAACACCTTAGTGACTTTGTAACTTGTCAGATTGGACAGTCACACCTTAATAGGTAGAGAGATTTTAGTTCCTATGTTCATATACATATATATATTAAAATGTTTCCTTAATAGGAACACCACACAATTCTGGGAGCAGGAACTGCATCTTTGCAGTCCTTCCTGACCCTGCTACATACATTTATAGATTTTTAAATTTCTGAAGTGTCTACCCTCTTTCTGCACAGGGAGCCAGTACACCAAAATGGTACTTTGGATATCCCTCTGGGAATCACCCTCTGGACCCAATTCTTCCTTTCTCCATTTCCATCCTTTTTTTCTTTTTTTTTCAGTACTACAATGAGAAGAACATTGTTGCTCACAAATACATAAAAGGTGTGTGTATGGAGCTTCATGTTCAAGCCTTTGAAAATTTTATACCATATTCAACTTCTAGCATAGCTTCCTCTTTTCAGCAAATTTGGCATTTAAATTACATGGTTACACTAGTTCTCTGCTGCAAGTGTTGTTATAATCAGCTCTGGATTTGTGAGAAAGGAGGGCACTTTTTGACTCCTATGTCTAAACATAAAGCTATAGCAACAGCATAGTTTTCTTCTGACTTTTGAATTCTGAGATCAGATGCAAGAACCAAGAGAATAGGTGGTGCTGGAACAAGCTGAGTAACAGGCTTTTCCCTTCTGCATTTCTCAGTGACATGATATAAGATGACAAGATGTCACGGCTGTAATCACCTCTGTTTTCGACAGCCTGACAAATGCTTGAAATTACTGTAAGCAGGACACATCTTCAATTTGCATGTGACAGAGTCTCTCCATTAAAGTTTACATAATAGTGCTCATTTATACAAGCTGATAATAATGCCAAAACATGCATTTCAACTTTTCTTTCCTGTCAAGTCCAAGACTTTACAAAGAAGCTGAAAAAAATTTGGCCTTTTTGTGTGAGGCAGAAAAGCAAAGGCAGTTTTGTCTTGGTTTATATTCTATGCTTTACTTGAATGGATAAAAGTTTTTAGACTTGCAGCTGCATATGTACATTTTTAGCCCAAAAAATTACACATACATAGCTGATTGATAGATTATCCCAACACAAAACCCATTGAGTACAAATGGAAAGTAATTACCAGTAGATGATGTGGGGTTTTTTTAGGGATAAGTAAAGCCAGGTCTCTTTCACATTATGACCTGCATCTCTTGGGACTGTAGGTTTCTTCACAGCCTTTCCACAGTTCTGCAGTTTCAATCACAAATGAAAAAATGGGTTCAAAGATGACTACGGGCTTTTTCTTCACATTTTTTGACACACAATTGACATTCTGGATCCTAATCCTACTCAGTTTTTATACTGATTCTTCATCTGTACCTACTTTAATTCAGATCTCTCTTAGTTTACAACCTGTTATTACTTATCCTGCCTTTTGTCCTTTTTTGTGCTGCCTGTCTTGATTTTCAAGGGATAAGCTTTCTATCTGTAGTTTTGTATGTTTATTTGTGGGGGTTTTGTGTCTGTTGCAGGGGTGTTGTTTCTTTTGTTTTGCTCTGTCAGCCAATTCCTTGTATACACTTCCATCAGTACACACAGACAGGAAACGTCTCAGCCTGGCTTTGGTTCTTGAACAGCATTACAGTTGCTCTCATTTGACAGCATTAGAGTTCAAAACAATAGGAAATTTTAGAAATTCCATAAGTACACCTGGAATCTCATCTATTAGGAAAAATTCCAACATCTGTCTGAGCATTTATCTGTCAGATAAAAGTTCTAAACACTCAGGTTTATATTAAATTTCTCAAATGTTAGAAACATCTATGATTTCAGATCACCTATCAAGGAAATAAATAAAATTACATTCCATCTTTTTTCCTAATGTCTGAGAGCATTTTGTAACGTCTACTACTAGAAGACAGTCATTATCTTATCTCTTATGTCGTACCTGTACAAATTTGCTTATGAACTCTATTTATCTTTTCTCAATTTTCCATCTATGCAGAGCCATACAATGAAAGCAAATCCATTCAGTCTTCTAAGTTCCAACACAAAGGCTTGAGATTTAACAAACTGTATTGTAATTATGATTGCTAGTACTTATACTAATTGCACTAAAAATTTTCAGCTTCCAAGCCTTTAAAATAATTATACAGATTTAAGCCTATTTTTTTTTCTAATTAATGGTTACCTAGATAATTACATGTTATAAAATATCATATAAACTTCTGACAAGTTTTGTCAGGTTGAATGGGTGGAGAATGGATATATACAGATCTTTCTCTCATTTTTTAAAATCTGCATTGGGATTTTTCAAGGCTGTTTCAGGGGATTTTTTTTACAGTGCTTAGAAGACAGACACAAGAGTTAATCATAATGTGTGTAGTTCTGTGACTGAGGCAATACAGCCATATGATGCTTGCTTTCTTCTTAGGTTAATTAGCTCTACAGAGATGTAAAGCACACTTTTTTTCACACCATACTGCTTTAATGCAACTATGCATTTTGTAACTCCCAGTTCAACATGCTGTGCAATGCATTGCTACATATTTTATCATGTGGCCATGCCAGCCCTCTTTGCAACATACCTTTTAAAAAGGTAAAATAAAAAAGCTGAGAACACATTCTTTTCAAAGAAAGAATTCCCAAGACCCTAAGCACTTCTGGAAATCTCAGAACTTCTCACTCCAATGACACCTGTTCTCATTAATTAATGTGTATATAGTCCCAGTGTGACTAAGATGCATGCATGTGATATTTAGTCACTGGTGAGCTCTGCCAAACACTCAACTGTCCCTTACACCTTAATTTTTACCTTTGTCCATAAACAATTTTTCCAGGTTCCTGTTAGTATTGATTTTGCTCAGAGTTTTAAGTTGTAACTAACTTGGTCATCTTTCTATATCTGTGCAGTTTTTAGAAGGCTAACTCTCTGTGAGTTGCATGAAAAATCTAAACTCTGATGAGCTTCACAGGGCAGCAGGACACAGAGTTCACTGTAGTTGTAGCTGTGAGATTTTCTGAGACAGAAAATTTTTTTTTCTTTATTTTTTTCTTTTTTCCCCATTTCCTACAGCTAAGGAACTGTCAAAATACATTTTCTAGACTTTTGCTTGTGTTATAATAGTAGTAGTAATAATAATAATAATAATAATAATATACCTGTTATGACAACGCTATTATTTATATAAAGATATGACTCTATTTATAAATTCTAACAAATATACTAATGCAAGTGATATGGGATGACTTTTGTCACACTAATGTGACAATGATTTGTTCATCTGTGTAGTGTTGATATTAGTCAATATTTGTCTTTTCTGGTCAGTAATGTGTATGTTCCACCTCTCTTGGTCTCTTTTTGGTGGTTGCACTATAATTTGTATTAATTTGGCATAAAATATCATTGCAAGTTCATCTTAATTACTGGCAAAGAATAATCTAATTCAAATGAATGGATCACATGATGGTTTTAAACTAATCTTTTCTATCACACACAGATGCTCCTTCCTTGCAGTTTACAAATAAACCTTTTTGAAAAATTATTCCTTCTTCTGCAGCTAGAGTCTGAACACAATCCACCACTTTCTGGCAGCCTGTGGAGTAGACTTGTTCTCAGACAGATTGGTTTGCAAAAAAAAAACAACTAAAAGTCCTCTCCAGAATTTTATGCTGGCCATCTGCTCCTATGTTCTGCTTTTGTTTGATTCTTTCCTTGTTTGTAATATCAGTTTGTATGGTTCTCTACATCCCATGAATTTCCTAGAACATGCCCTATATGAATTCATCCTTAAATTATATCTTCTCAGGCAATATTTTCAAAAATCAATCAATAATACAAATTAAGGAGCGTATGTAAGCATCTTGTAAATACATTAAAAAAAAAAAAATTACTCCTGTTTTGATTATTTGTTTGTACGGCTTGTTAGAAAAAAGGCTAGCTTTTTTTTGCAGCAACCTGGTATGTTATGTTTGCCTAAGTAAAGAAGTAACTTAAATGAGTTTCTATGACTTAAACTTAACAGTTGTTGGAAAAACAAAATTGTCAATCTTCAGTTCATTCATGCTACAATATTCTAACAAGTCTTCAATCTGGATGTAACCTAATTTGGTTATACTATTAGCTCTTAATAGAGGAAGTCTTTTAAGCTAAGATTGTGATTCTGTGATACTGGTTCTCTAAACTTTTTCAACTTCTGAAGTCTATTAATTTTTCCTTATTTGAATGTTTTTATAAAGAAATGACAGTTTAAGAACTACAAGTAGAATTTGATATTGTGGAAGCATTACTTCTTGATGAGTATCAGAAATGGATCATGATCCCTAAAGCTTTTTTGTTCAAATCTGATACTCTGATTTCATGAAATATAAGTACAAAAGATTCTGTTCTGAATCCAATTTAGTGTTACATATTTAACACTTAAAGATGTCACAGAACTGGTCAGCTGTGTTCCTGCTAAGCAAAGTTTTTGCTAGTGCTGTCCTACTTATGTAGTTAGAAATTTCTCTTGATTCTTATGAGACCAGGCAAATGAGTTGCATGATATTATATTTTATGTTTCCTAATTTAATTCAAAGAACTAATAAAAATAGTGATAAACCTGTCAGTTTTTCTGAACCTGAGATCTTCCTGTATGTGTTTCAAAATGTATAACTCTGAGCCGGCAAGATGTTATACTCAGAAGAGAACTCTCTGACTGGGATAATATTTTAATTTTTACTGAAGGAGGAACTAATTTCTGTGTCACTATTTGCCTCCCTGTTGTTACTGTTTGCTTTCACGTGTGAAGTGGGGATATCAGTACTTTGTAAAATGCATACAGCCTGACCTAAAAGCACTTTTTCTGATTTTTCTGGTGCAACACTGTATCTAACACTCTACTTGTGAATGAGAACAGTTATTGCTGAAAAGCCTAAGAGGAGCCATGATGCATTTCTTCACATTCTTTGAGTTGCATGTAATTGCACTCACTAACTTTACAAGATCACGTGTTAGTGTGACTCTTCATTAGTTCAATTTTCAATCCAGGTTTCAGAGGACTGCTCACTAATTCATTGACTGGGAAGTCTTGTTTCATAGACATTGAAACGATTCAGAAACATATTTCCAGCATGTTAAAATAACTTGTTTTCAGATTACTGTAGCCATGGAACTAGTACACATAATGGTGTGATTTACCCCTAGATATGTAAATATTTGTATTTATTATTTTTGAAGCAATTAGAGAATTTTTGTAGTCCACTCATAAGTAATGCCACCAGTCCACTGATTAAAATCCTGCACACTACTTATTTGTGTGAACAGGTTTTTAAAGTATTTTTTAACTTTCTTGAAAAGTTTTAGTAAGAAGTTTATACCACATGAAATATGAAAACAAACCAAAAAAATTCCTAAAAGCTTGTGTTATTCTAACAGTCCCTTGTAATAATGCTTCTAGTCATTAAGATGAAAATAAAATTCTTCAGAAGGATCCTTTCAAGTTTAAGATCTAAAATGTAAAGCTTGGGTCAATCGTCCATTTGCTCATTTATCTGTTTAGCCTAATATTAATCTGGGACTTGAAGAAGTGTTAAAAACAAAATTCTACATATTAGCTAATGAAATCAAAGAACTGTTCTGTTTTTCTTTTAAAAGAAAGAAAAAGGCTAAGTATCATGTGATATCATAAAATTAAAATCACAAGGAATGGAAATTTTTCTAGAGTATAAACTACACAGTGCTAGTGCTCACTGCAGTCTTTTCTTACACGAATTAAATATCATTATATCTTTCTACAGAGCATGGTGAAAAGCCAGCAAAACTGAGTAGATTACATTAGATCACAGAAGCTACTGGTCATGTCCTGTCTAACAGAAATCAAAACAAACAAAAAAGGCAATTTTCAGATTTCTTCCATATAACAAGACAAATTAAAGGTGATTCTTCAGTTTAACACTTACTTCAGTCTGTAAATTGAGATGAAAACTATCAGGATTTTTTGTTTCTAATAGTGGGATTTCACTGTAAGTTAGTGAACTTGAGTAAAAAACCAACCAACCAAAAAACCAACCCTTTTTTCTAGCAATGAACAACAGTCTCCTGTATTCATTATTACTTTCAGTAATATTTATGAAGATCATAGCATTTAGAACAATTAACGTATCTTAAGACTGTTTTCTTATGCAAGCCACTAATAGTTAAAAAAAGAGCTCAGACTCAAAAGAGAAGTAAAAGATGGGTCTAGATGGGCTGGTGGGGGAGTACATGGAAGCAATAAGACAATAACATAACTTAGAAAAAACTTGAACTTTCTCATAATTTTACCATTTTACTTCTTAATGGTTTGTATAAATAAGCAGTTTTAAGAGCAATCTGCAAGAGAACAGTGAATTAACTCCTCCAGAATGTAAGAAGCACTCTGGAGAGGAAAAAAAAAAAAAAAAAAACACCTTAAAAAATAAACAAGTAGTCAAAAACATGATAGGGAAAACAGAGACAAGAATCAATCAGTTGATTAGAGGTAAGAGTTTGTACTGTGTTAAGAGCCTTAAATATAAAGAAAGTAGCTAAGGTGCAAGACCAGCAAATAATCTTTTGAAATGTTTTCTCAGGCTTCTGCCAAGGGAAATGAGATTCTATACTCCCAGATGAAATTGCAGTTGGCAGCAAGTTGTATTTTCCAACTAAAGTGCTAGGCTTCCATGATGTAACCCTGTCTCTATGGAATTCAGTGCCTAGGTAAGAACAGACAGGATGGGAGATATTGGCTTACTCATTCTCTTCAATCCCTTGGTAAATATTCATAGACAATGAAAAGGGAAACATACAAATACAAAAGAAATTCCCAAAGTAGGGGAAAAAAAAAAAAAAGAAAAGCTTAGAGTACTGTTTTGAAAAGAGTTAGTGAAGAAAAAAGTTACATCAGAATATTCGTGTCTTTGAATAGATCTCTTTATTAGCAATGCAAAATGGATAAAGGGGGAGTATTAAAGACTAAAAAATTGGCATGAGTATTTTAGACATCTGATTAACTGCAAGTAACATTCATTTCTCTAAGAAACTGAATTATCAGTTTTTATAAAATTTGTCCCACTTGGCTATGCATCTAAACATAGGCCAGACTTTAGGCTAGTTTCATAGTATTTGTCTAAGTCCTTTTCTGTTTTGTTTTCTGCATTCAGCAAACTTCAGATGAATGGGGCAGATACTTTAAGTGACATTTTGAAGGGGCAATCGCTGAATCACGTTAACTCAAAATAGCTATCCAGGTCCAGTTTCCTCATAGGTATTTCAAGAATAGTAACCCACCTTAAAAACTGAACCTAAATTGATGATCAGACTGATGAGCTCAGAGCTATCTTCTTTTAAATATGATTTGTCAGACTCTGTCCCAGAACCCAGGCGTTCCTGTAGGCCCCCCTCAGATACTGGAAGGCTGCTATGAGGTCTCCATGCAACCTTCTCCAGGCTGCACAGCCCCAACTTTCTCAGCCTGTCTTCATAAGGGAGGTGCTCCAGTCCTCTGTTCATCCTCGTGGCCCTCCTCTGGACTTGCTCCAACAGCTCCATGTCCTTTTTATGTTGAGGACACCAGAACTGGACACAATACTCCAAGTGAGGTCTCATGAAAGCAGAGTAAAGTGGCAGGATCACCTCCTTCAACCTGCTGGTCATGCTTCTTTTCATGCAGCCCAGGATACGGTTGGCTTTCTGGGCTGCAAGCTCACACTGCTAGCTCATGCTAATCTTCTCATCAACCAACACTCCCAAGTCCTTCTCCGCAGCGCTGCTCTGAATCTCTTCTCTGCCCAACCTGTAGCTGTGCCTGGGATTGCCCCAACTCAGGTATAGGACCTTGCACTTGTCTTGGTTAAACTTCATGAGGTTGGCATCAGCCCACCTCACAAGCGTGTCAAGGTCCCTCTGGATGGCAGCGTACCAACCGAGCCACACAGGTTGGTGTCATTGGCAAACTTGCTGAGGGTGCACTCAATCCCACTGTCCATGTCACCGACAAAGGTGTTGAACAAGACAGGTCCCAACATGGATCCCTGAAGGACACCACTCATTACTGCTTTCCAACTGGACATTGAGCCATTTACTGTGATTCTTTGTGTGTGGCCATCCATCCAGTTCTTTATCCACTTAGTGGTCCATTTATCAAATTGATGTCTCTCCAATCTAGAGACAAGGATGTCCTGCAGGACAGTGTCAAATGCTTTGTACAGAAAAGGCCACCAAACTGGTCAGACAGGATTTCCCCTTAGTTAAACTATGCTGGTTGTCACCAACCATCTCTTTGTTTTTCATGTGCCTTAGCATGCTTTCCAGGAGAATCTGCTCCTAGATTTTACCAGGCACAGAGGTGAGACTGACTGGTCTGTAGTTCCCTGGGTCTTCCACCTTCCCCTTCTTGAAAATGGGGGTTACATTACCCTTCTTCCAGTCAATCAGGAACTTCACCTGACTGCCATGATTTTGATGGGCAGTGGCTTAGCAACTTCATTTGCCAGCTCCTTCAGGACCCGTGGATGGATTTCATCAGGTCCCATGGACTTGTGCACATTCAGGTTCTTAAGATCGTCTCAAACCTGATCCTCTCCTGCAGCGGGCCTAAGGTCTTCATTCTCACAGTCCCTGAATCTCCCTTCCAAGACTTGTGTGGTGAATGGGTATATCCATGCATTTAGGGAATGATATTCATTTCCTTTTTTGCCCTAATTATTACCTGAGAACAATGAAATTAGATGTAGAATGGGTAATTTGGCAGGCATGTAATTAGAAGTGAGCCTCCAAAATCCAAAATATGTGAAAGAACAGCTACAGCATCACTGTTTTTGTGAACTGTGAAGTTAACTGAAGCCCAAATAACACCCATGCAGATGACAGAAGATATCAAAAGCCTAAAATATGACTATACCACTTTTTTCCTGATTCTCCCTCACATCATCCTATCAACATCACAGCTAAAGGGTGAAAGTACAAGAAATATCTTTGCTGATTTTAACCACCATGGAATAGATCCCTGGATTTAATTTTAAAAGTCTTGGTTCCATTTAGAACTTCTTTTACAGTTCCTTTTGGGGTATCTTCAAAATAAACAGTGTTAATTTATGTATCAACATATAATATTACTAATCCTCTCTACAAGAGGTCTATTGCTTTTGAGATTCTTTCTCTCCCCATCAAATAGGCATACGACTTTTGCTTTTATAAAGTATTTCAGTATCCAGGAGATCTGCATTCAAACTCTATTTCAAGGTAAACAACACAATTTAGAATAAAAAGATCAAAGTTAAAAGAAAGAAAGGAGAGAGAAATATTTTTTAGCTCAGAGAAAAAACATTATAGCTTGAATGACCTTTTAGTAGATTCTGGTTTTTCTTATTAAGCTTCCAAATATTGTTTTGCATAGTTTGATACCCTGAATCACCTTGTTGTGGTTTTTTTTTTTTTTTTTTTTTTTGGAAACCACATCAAAAAGCATTAATGTGGGGAGTATAAAAGGAGATTGCTGGAAAAATAGAAAAATACTCAGAGGTCCTTTACTCTTTAGAGGCTAGAATTAAGGTTCAGCAGGTCTAATTGCTGGGTATTGAACTGAGAAAACCTTGTAACTCTTTTGTAAAAGAAAATAACCCGAATCTGTACCATGCGAGGAGTAATTTTGAGAAAATTAAACCCACTAATTGCTAAGTCTTTATGAAAACAGCTATACTGGCATCTGGTTAACCCTTCCAAAAAAAGACATAGCTTTCAGATACTCTTTTCACCTAGGAAAGATTGTCTTGCCCATGGGGAGGGAAGTTCACAATAAATCTTTTATTTGTAGGGGTATTGTGAAGTAGAAATAGAGACTGGGCATCAGCAGGTATTCAGAAGATGTCATAAAATATTATTTTTTATTGTTATTTATTTCGTTTTAAGCATTACTATAAACTGAGATAACTTCCTTTTAGGGCAGCGTCCCAATACGCAATTTGTAACACATCAGAAGAGGAACATTAGAAATATCTATAACTCTCCCTCTTATAAAAAAAATACATTCTGCTTCTGAAACCTATATGGAAGTGACTAGATGACCCAATTTGCAGCACAGTCCTATTACTCATTAGTCATTACAGGGAAGTTAGAGACTGAACAGGACATTTAGGAAGTAGAATTGTATGCTGCAGTTCCACTTCTCTCCATTGAAAAAATCGTCAGTTATAAATGTCTGTTATTGCTAGTCCTAGTCCTTGAGAAAAATATGGTATGCAAAGCTTGACAGTAATACTCATTAGTAATGTCCCTTCTTCAGGTCTGTTGGCAAGTGACTAATATAGAAACGTAGAATAGTTAGGGTTGGAAAGAACCTTAAGATCATCTAGTTCCAATTCAACAATCCAACAATTTCGTAACATCAACAAAAAAATCTCAAGCTTTACACTGACATTTCATAAACTGCAACAAATTCCTTGCAGTGTTACCACAACATTTTTGAAAAACCATGGCAGGGGAAACTGGCAAGGTATTCCTACCAAAGCTTTGGCTAAATGTTAAAAGAAGGATAACTGCTAAGGACCAATCTGTTTGTATTAATTAGTTGCTTGCCAGGAGAGACCAATTCTTCATTTTCATGATCATTGAAGTTTACCAAATGAAAAATGGAAAAATAAATCATTAGTGTGAATCACTAAAGTTTGTCGTCATGACTGATTTATCATCTTTTGTCTTTTTCATAAAACTGTAAAAAACATTATTTTATTGAGTGGCTTACTTTGTAGTCCCTGTTCTCTGACATTGCAAATAATTATTTTTTCTACATGCAAATAAAAAAAAGCACCATTAATAATCACGATGCTACTCAGGTTTATTTTGACAAAATTCTTTTATAATATATTAAAATGCCCTAGTTTATACAGTATTCACCATGGAGGAATGGGGGAATAATTGTTTTTACACACAGTTACAAACTTCAAAGCCCTTATTAGACTAAACTGAAACACGGTGATTAATAATTTAGGTTATGAACTTCACCACTTCTCAGTTTGTCTGCCCCTGCTAAGAGGATGTTCATGCTCAGGCACAGCAAATTGTCTGAATAGTGCTTCACTAAATCCAAATGGGGTTGTCCCCTCCAATTGGCTAAACTACAGTGTGGTAAAATCAGCTGTTAGATATTAACAGGATTTGTTTGTGTTGCGCAGTGTGCTCCAATCCATTATCTAACATCTTTATGGTAGTCTATGTCTTTAAATGGTTTCACTGAATAGGCCTCAATAAACATGTAATTGACTTTTGGGATGTTGGCTTGATTTAGGAACAATAAAATTAATTCATTTTGTGCAGCTAAATAAAACTTGTTTTTTGAAAAGAGAGAATCAGTTGCCTGTATTTCTATTAACAGGATGAACACTGGCTATAGCATTCCTCACTAATTTAGCTGCTTTTTTTTTTTCCCAAGGTATAAGTAGTTCTTTGTCCTACACACAGAACAGCAACAGATTATAGGCTGTGCTGTTCAGACAGACAGTACACATTGTCTTTGAATTATAACATCATGGGGTAATTGAAGAGAAAACAGTTTATATAGTGTCCATCTATTTCCCAGTTTTTTCTGTTTTCTGATTGAAACTGCAAAGTGTGTGAAAGAGTAGACTAGAAATGCAAAGAAGGCAATAAGAATAAATACTTTCATTATTCTTTCCAAACACTTCAGAGATCCTTGGATTTGCCACAAAGATAGATTTAATTACAATGATAAATATAATACAAAAAAACCCAAGTCTGAGATGTGTGAGAATTCTGACCTTCATGACCTTATAGTAGGGTTTGTTGTTTGTGCTTGGTTTTTGAGCATTGTTTTGTATATAATATTAGTGGTCTAACAAAGAATACATGGCAGAATTCATGCTATACATATACAGTGGAGGAAGCATGTAAAGAGAAGCTGTTAGATAATTTAATCGGGAAGTATTCTATTCCTCTTTGAAAGGTTTCCATGTATATAGGATCATCACAGATTTCTAGTCGGAATATCTCTTTCTCTCTTTGTTCTTTTTTACACCCAGACCACATCTCAATTTTCCTAAGTTCTCTTCATTTGTTGCTCTTAAACTTGGGAGTTTCTGTAGGCTGAAGGAGTACACCTTACATAGAAAACCAAGAATTTATTGCTAGTCTAATTGAAACAGTCTAGTCAATTCTTTTTAGACCACGTATTGGGTCTGGCTGAGATAGAGTTAACTTTCCCCATAGCAGCCCTCATAGTGCTGTGCTAGAAAGGTGTTGATGACACACCTGTGTTTTGGCTACTGTTGAACAGTGTTCCTACAGCAACAAGCCCATCTTTCCAACATTCCCCCCTCATCAGTAGGCTGGGTATAGGAAAGATCCTGGGAGAGGACACAGCCAGGACAGCTGACCCAAACTGACCAAAGGGACATTCTATACCATAGGATGTCTGGTGAGCAACAAGCATTAAGAGAATGGAGGAGGAAGAGAAGGGCGTTTGTTATTTATGACATTTCTCTTCAAGAGCAACCCCTACACATACTGAAGTCCTGGTTCCTGGGAAGTAGCCAGACATTAGCTGCTGATGGGAAATAGAGGGTAAAATTTTGTTTTCCTTTGCTTGTGTGTGGCCTTTGTTTTTTTCTTTATTAAACTGCCTTTATCTTGACCCATGAGGGGATTTTTTTCAATCTTATATTCTACCCCCCTGTCCTGCTGAGGAGAGGAGCAATAGAGTGTTTTGCTGGGTACCTCGTGTCCAGCCAAGGTCAACCCACTACAGCCCAGCATTAACTATTACAGAAAAAAGAAGAAAATACTGCTACTAAATAAAAAGTACCAATAATATCACAGTTAAAAATATTATGTGTGTTTTCTGTGCCTTTTCACTGTTCCACTGGATCCCATCATTTCCAGCCTCAGTCTAGGGGAAGGTTTTATTAAGTCAGTAGCCTCCTAAGTCTCTTCTGAAAAGAGTATGGTGTTGATGTTGAGGATTTCTTCCTCTTCACTCTGGGATATACTTGGGATTATTTTCCTACATTTTCTACCATGCTCTACACTTTAATATTTCTTCATTGTCCCTAATTCCATGACCAAAATCTACATTTGGTATATAAGATATATTGGATAAACAGTTATTTGTTCATTGTTACTCCTTAAATTGTTCCACCTGACTCCCAAAGATGCATTTTTTTAATAACCAATACTTAACCAATGGTAAATTTTTCATAGGTTTAAAGACCCTGGTAACATTTTGTGTCCATGTTTTCAAGGACATGTTGTACGACGTGTCGTGGTTTAAGCCCAGCCAGCAACTTGGAACCACGCAGCCGCTCACTCACTCCCCACCCTCTTCCCTCCTCCCCCACACTCCCGAAGGGATGGGAAGGAGAATCAGAGGAATGTAACTCCCATGGGTTGAGATAACAGCACTCCAGTAACTAAGGTATAATACAAACCACTACTGTTACCAATAATAATGATAAGAGGAATAACAAGGGGAGAGGACTCAACCGCTCACCACCCGCCAACCGATACCCAGCCCGACCCGAGCAGCGATTTGGTCTTCCGGGTAACTCCCCCCAGTTTATATATTGGACATGACGTGCTGTGGTATGGGATACTCCTTTTGCCAGTTTGGGTCAGGTGTCCTGTCTCCGCTTCCTCCCGGCTTCCCCTCCTCCCTGGCAGAGCATGAGACTGAGAAAGTCCTTGGTCAGAGTAAACATTACTGAGCAACAACTGAAAACATCGGTGTTATCAGCGTTGTTCCCAGACTGAAAGTCAAAACCACAGCACTGCACCAGCTACTAAGAAGGAGAAAAAATGACTGCTGTAGCTGAACCCAGGACACCACACAAATTAACAAAGCTAAGCCAAAGCTAAAGGAAATGAGAAAACAGTCCCCTTGTTAGACAGCTGTTACATCTAATTAAGCTTGTGAGAGAAACAGTATTATTTTCGTATATTGGGAATGGGGCTTTGTAATATTAAAGCTTTGTAATATTAAGGCTTTGCAATATTGGGGCTAGGGTTAAGTTACTAATGGAACGAAACAAAGGGTTTGAAATACTATGACTTAAAAAACCACACACACTGTAGTTAAAGACAATGCCGTCTTTGGGCAACAGACACACTCTGTGGTTAAAAAGAATGGTATCTTTGTCAGCCTATGAAACTAAGCCAGTGCAAATGGGTTCTGTAGTTTAACAGTAAGCTAGGGTACCACATGTATGCTCCATGTCATTACTGGCTCTGATATAGAAATTATTGCATTAAGAGTGCTATCACCACCCAAGATTTCATTTCACAAACAGTTTATTTTCATATTCAAATAAATAAATAGTAGAAACACTGATATAAGAATATTTTCATCTTCCTACATAGTCATGAGCTGAACATAACTATATATGCCAGATCAGAAGCATTTGCTCGCAAGTTTCAAACACAAAGAACAAGTGTTTCACTATAAAACCCAACAAACAGAAATTCATCTCATTATACCTTGTAAACTCTTGTGCCTTTATAAGCAATGGGAACATGGCATACAGGCAGCTAAGAGCAGAGATTTAGCAAAAAATATATCATTTCATCACTTACCTTTTTTAGCCCAAAATTAAGTAATCTCTTGTATGACAGAAATTCATCAGTATCCTGCTGCATTCAGTCTGACACATGCTGAACAGATGCCCACGCAACATGGACAATTATTTTCACTCTGTTTTCATCTGTATTGTTAGAGCAAAAATGTAAGAGGAATAGTTTAAAAACTGAAAAAAACCAGAACCTTATTTGTAACAGACATTTCCTCTAAAAGCTGTTGGAGTACACAAAAGCTCTCACAATCACTAATCATGACTTACTTGTTCTTTTGTCAAAAGAAGAGGATTCACTCCAGGGATGTCAATCAAGGTCTTTCGCTGAGCATTGGTATTTAGATTTTTATTCATTTTCTTATTTTCATTTTCAGATATTTAACGTATGATATCCACCAACAGTATGTTTTCTAAAAGGAACGTAGTAGGTACATGCTGCATATATGGTTGCATCCAATAAATGTATAGCCTAGTTCA
>NW_009920097.1:0-14363 GCF_000696875.1 Nestor notabilis | reverse complement strand
AGGAACCGATGGCTTCACGGGCATTTATAATTACTCCATGAAGTATTTCCAACCTGAATTTTCATTTCTTTATTTTCTTCATTTGAGCAAATAATATTTTCTAGCAAAGATCAGTCCTTTCTGCACATGTTCCTGGGCATGAGTGTTTCACCTCCTCATGAGTACACACACATGTACCAGTGTATGTGTACTCATACACAGTGAGTACCAGTGACTTCTGTAAAGACATGATGATGAAACATGCTAAAATTCAGTTGTCAGTAAAGGACTGTAACTAAAGCTTCAGCAATTGAGGTCGTACAAATGAAAAATGTGAAAAAGGACAACACGCAAACCTTACTTACTAATTTAAGTAGATTTCATTTACAGTCAGCATTTAGAACATTTGTTATTATTGGTTTTGCAATTATTGGTTTTGCCATACAGTAAGTCTGAAAGTAACACTGTCGTTTATAACAACGTATCAATCAATCAATGGAGAATCTTCAGAAGTTCCAGTTTCAGGCACTTGTTGAGAAGCTGTGCACACTACAATGACTTCAGGGTGTATCTATGAATCATTGTCTCAGCAAGAACTGCACTCTGTAAAATTTAACATTAAGCTGTATGGGTCTTTTTCTTATGTGGTATCAATCTATGTACACAGTGCAAAGGCAGGAAAACAGGTGAAAACTCCTTACAGGTGCACTGGGATTACTGGTATAGCGGTTGCATGGGGTATCAGTGCCCAGGTGCTGGGAGGGGGGGCCACAGTGCAGCCTCTGTGAGGGGAGGCCTGGGCTGTCCCATGTAGGACACAGCTAGTTCCAACCTAATACAGCAGATGCACCAAAGGACACAGCTGAGCCCCTCAGACAAGCTATTGTTGCCTTTGTGATAACTTGTTTCAGAAACACTAAACTTCTGGGTAGGCAGAAAGAGAAGTAAGAAAAAAGAAGTGAGAAACAGCCTTGCGGATACCAAGGTGAGGGAAGGAGGAGAGGGTGGATATGCTCCAAGTGCAGCCTGTGGAGAATGATGTCAGAGCAGATGGTATTTCTGAAGGAAATGCTGCCTGTGGAAAGTCCACACCAAAGCAGAGAAGTGTGAGGAGGAAGGAGCAGCAGAGAAAAACCACTGTGTACTGACTTGTCACCATTCATCCTCTATCCCCCCTGTGCTGTTAATGGAGGGGTAGGAGAGTGGAGCTGAGCCTGGGAAAAGGGGAAGGAAAGCCATTGTTTCAATGTCTTTTTGTTTCCCACTAGCAAAATTATTCTTTTTTAATTTTATTTTAATTTGCCATAAATTAAGTAAATTTTCTCCAGATCAAGTCTGTTTTGCCCATGACAGTGCTGTACTTCATAAGTGATCTGCTTTTTTATGTCAACCTATGTGATTTCTTGCTCTTGTCCTTTTTATTTTCTTTCTCTGTTCTGCTGAGGAGGAAATTAAGCAGCTAGTTGGGTGTGATTTTGGATGTTAACTAGAACTAACCCACCACAGAGGGTACATTATATCATTTTCAGGTTAATAAACATGAAAAGAAGTAATACTGTAATGAAATAGATAACAGTGGTAACAAAATAACACCACTTTGTGATGGTAAAAAGCACATATATAAAGATTGTTCAAGACATTCTAGCAAGGGCTTAAGGTGCATAAGCAAAGGACTTAGTTATGTTTTAAGACTTGCAACGGTTCAATTACACAACTTATCAGAAACTTGGCACATTGTTTGCAACCTTGGACAGAAACTGTTAGCATGGGTGCATGGGCTACAAGGTTTATCTGGGGATTAGGAGTGCTATTAGGAAAGACTTCAAGTGCTGAATATGCTCACTCTTCTTTTTTTTTAAGGATGAAAAAACACTGGATTACAGTGTATTAATGTTTAAAAGGGTAAGACATGAAGACCCTGAGTAAAGCCTGTTCTGATTCCAGGGCATTATTAGAGCAAGAAGTCACTGCTCTGAAGTAAACAATCCTTCAGAATCAGCAGTATACTGGACTGATATGTATGTGGGTTTCGAGAAAATCTAGTTACCATAATTATTGTGATGAGTTTGTAAGGAATTGTAAATATCATAGCTGAAGTTTTAAAATTTTTTGTTAGCTGATGAACTTTAGGGTAAAACCTAATGAATAGATTATGTTGCTTATATTTTCCTCAGACATCTGAACATCTTGCATCTGCTCCTGAAACTTTCAATAATAGCTAGGAGACACACTTTACTCTTCATCAGATGACCAGTAGATTAATGCATGTGTTCTTTCCACAGAAACACAACTGTGAAGAAATGGGTATTGAATCTGGTAACTTGAAAAGCACATGCTCCAGAAATAACTTTTTCTTATGAAAGTTCTTCAAAAAGTGTAATTTCACTGAAACTATCAGTTAAAACAGGTATCACAAAAATGTAAAAAATCTAAGCCTCCTTTTCTCTTTTTTTCTCTTGACATAATTTAGTAATAATAATAAAATGTAATAAAAAAGACGTATTCAATCCTTTGTTTTTCCACAAGTTTTGTTGTTCAAAATGCATTGATGCCATAAATATATATCATTTCAGTACCCTACAGAAATCAAATTTACCAAGGGTAAATTGTGCAAGATCGACCTGATCACATTCTACAACAAAATAACATCCTTTCTCATAACATTGGGAGAGCAGTGGGTGGCATTTATGTACAGCAGATGGTATTTAAACCAGTCATTCAACTCTGTTCCTTTTAGCCTTCTCCTGGACAAACTGACAAGATACAGATTGGATGGGCAGGCTGAGAGATCAATAGGGAATGGGCTAGCAGGCTGTACTTGTAAGGTGGAGATCAAGCATTTTTACTGGCCTGCAGCCTGTCACATGCTGGGTCCCCCAGGGAATGATACTGGATCCCACACTGTTCAACATCTTCATAAACGGCCTAGATGATGGGATTGAAAGCACCCTCACCAAGTTTGTTTATCACACCAAACTCACTAACTGCTGAGGTGAAGGGAGAGCCGTCTACTGCCCAGAGGGACCTGGGCAAGCTGGAAGAGTGGTCTGGAAAGAACAGCATGAAGTTTGACAAAGACAAATGCAAATTCCTGCACCTGGAACAGAATAACCAAAGAGCCCAGTACAGGTGACGATCTGTGTGTCTGGGTAGCAGCCTTGCTGAAAAGGACCTGGGGGTTCTGGTAAACAACAAGCTGAATGTGAGTCAGTAGTGCACCACTGCAGCAACAAATACAAATTGGCTCCTGGGCTGCATCTACAGGGTGACTCATTCCACTCTGCTCAGCACTAGTCTGGCAGCAACTGAAGTATGGTGTCCAGTTCTGGGCTCCACAATTTAAGAATGATTTGGACAGACTAGAAAGGGTCCAAAGGAAGACCATGAAGTTAATCAAAGGGCTGGAGAACCTGCCCTGTAAGCAAAGGTTCCCAGTATTCCAGTACTTAAAGGGCAACTAGAAGGAGGATGGAGGCTCTCTTTTCACAGGAGCCATATGGGGAAGACAAAGGGCAACAGGTGCAAGTTTCACTAGGAGAGATTTCATATTGACATAAGAAAGAAATTTCATATAGTGATAACAATCATTCACTGGAACAAGCTCCCCAGGGATGTGGTAGAGTCCCCATCACTGGAGGTTTTCAAGACACAACTGGACAGGGTGCTAGATAATCTCACCAGAGTGCTAGATAATTTCCCAGGAGAAGGTGAACTAGATCTTTTGAGGTCTCTTCCAACCTGGGCTATTCTATGATTCTGTCATAATTTTAGGTAATTTTTATATGATGTTACCTATATTGTGTAGTATTCTAATACATGTGCATGTGCATGAATTATGAGTAGGTGTCCTGGGTTCAGCTACAGCAGTCATTTTTTCTCCTTCTTAGTAGCTGGTGCAGTGCTGTGTTTTTGACTTTCAGTCTGGGAACAATGCTGATAACACCGATGTTTTTAGTTGTTGCTCAGTAATGTTTACTCTGACCAAGGACTTTCTCAGTCTCATGCTTTGCCAGAGAGGAGGGGAAGCCGGGAGGAAGCAGAGACAGGACACCTGACCCAAACTGGCCAAAGGGGTATTCCATACCACAGCACGTCATGCCCAGTATATAAACTGGGGGGAGTTACCCGGAAGGCCCAGATCGCTGCTCGGGTCGGGCTGGGTATCGGTCGGCGGGTGGTGAGCGGTTGTGTCCTTTTCCCTTGTTATTCCTCTTATCATTATTATTGGTAGCAGTAGTGGTTTGTATTATACCTTAGTTACTGGAGAGCTGTTATCTCAACTCGTGGGAGTTACATTCCTTCGATTCTCCTCCCCATCCCTCCGGGAGCGGGGGGAGGAAGGAAAAGGGGGGGAGTGAGCGAGCGGCTGCGTGGTTCCAAGTTGCCGGCTGGGCTTAAACCACGACAGTAGGTCTTTACTGTATGTTATAGAAGTACAACTAAAATAACCCTTAGATTCTTATTATTCATTAATAGGCATATTTTGTTTAATATTTCTTATAGTGTATGTTGTTAGTCTTCTACTCAGGTCAGTAAGGGAAAAGCTTCCTGTCCACTTTACCCCTATTTTCTGGAGTAATTTAAGGATAGGTTTGTGACTGGTTATTTTAACAAAAGTACATTTGAGGTGGCACAGCAGACTTGTGTCAGAGCTACAAATAAGAAACATAATTACAAAATATTTTAGTTTAAGATACTATGTTGTAGACTGCATGGGAAAATGTGCACTAAATATAATGCTAAGAATATAGTTGTCAACGGTTAACTTGCATTGCATTCTTAAATATGTTTTACTCTCACATTCATTGTGACATATGTAATGATAACATACACATCAACAAAAAACTGCAGCATCTTCCTTTCATGTTCTGAATACTCCTTATAATTACAAAAATTATTATCTGAATGACTTTAATATTCACATTGGAATGGAGCGTCTGCCATAGCAGATGAATATGACATCGAGTTCAGCTGGTATAATAACCCTTTAGCAACTTTGTAGTTTACAGAAATAATGTGTAATTCCTTTTGGCTTTACCAAAATTGAAACTTTGCTGTATATTGAAGAGAGGATATTGCTGACCACAGCTAACATTTGCTGGGAATAAAAAGCTAGCCATCATAGCACATAATAATTATCCTTGTACAGAGGATAGAAATATAATTCCTGAATTCTTTGTTTAGGCTAGAAACAACAGCAAATAATTACTTTCTCTGTAGATAAAGCCGACATTGACCTGAACCACAATTCTTAAAAACATTGAAATTACCAGAAAAAAAAAATAAAAATTCAAAACTACAAATAAAAAAGAATTTTTAGACTAAGCTTTTTAGAACAGTTTTAAGTTATGTTACTTCTGCAAAATCATTCTAACTTATCCTAGAAAATTTTTGTTTGGTCTTTGTTGTTTTCAATGTAAAGTTATAATTTATTCTGAGAATTTTCACATGATGGGAAAAAATAAATAAACCCCAAATTCTTACTATTTTTTGCAGTAAGCTAGGTAGTTCTTACAAAATGTTCACCCAGATCTAACTATTACCTCTCTATTTCTGTGTTCATTCTAGTGATGACGTGAATCTCCCTGAGGTTCATATTCTGCCCACCTCTTATTGCTGAATCTATTGTTCACAAGAAAAAACAGCTGGTATATCATAGCCTCTCAGTATTTCACTTTAACATGTAGAATTCTTTTAGGTCTCTTTGTCTAGTCTCAGAGCTAGTTCTTTTATGACTGCTGCTGACCAACACTGCAGTTTTACCTTCCCGGTCTCTCAGTTAGGAGGCTGTAGCAATCCGCCCAGCTACCTGCCAGGGACTTTATTCCAAAATCTTTAAAGAGGATCAGTCAAGGTGAGGAGTAGTTACAGATGAGAATTTTATATAAATGTAATATAGAGTTATATACATATGTACATACAAATGATTTTATAGACATCCACATTCACATTTTTGTGCATTCATATATATATGCATGCATGTTGCATATACACAGACACAAAGGCTTCTAGACATGATGGTTTTACTTCTTGCACTAATCAAAAAAGATCACAGATGTGGAAGATGGTTTCCCTCACTAAAAGTAATTTTGAAAGTAATCATCCTAGTTTTAAAAAAGTCTACGGTGCTTCCAAATCACTTCATTAACAGTTGTAAAAGTATTGGCTCAGCCCAGCTAGCAAGCATCCAGAAATAGGACATCAGCAATTCTGTGAAAGCATAAAAAGAGAAATATTCCTTACTTTCTCTTGTGAAATCTTTCATTAGAATCCCAGATACCCTGGTGGTAATGCAGTATTTTTGATGCGAGCCAGAAGGATCATCTATCATCGCCACCATTTTTAGATTTAACTGATTTTATAGGATTCATTTGAAACTAGTAGGACTGAAAATGTGCTTAAATAGCCTGGTTAATATAATAGAATTTTTGATTTTTCAAACAGAAAACCAAAACTAATGTTTCTACACCCTTTTTTCTGAAATTAAAATATTACTGGGTAGACTGTGCCCTCTTAAGGTTTCTTTCTATGAAAATAATGCCTTTATAGTTCTGAAGTGGGCAGCTGCCTATAAAGCAAGGTCCAGAGCTTCATGCTTTCCTTCGCAAAGAACTTACGTTTTTCTGCTCTGTATATGAGCTCGAAACAATTCCAGATTTTAGTCATAAATAAACTTTTTACATGCAAACAAGGTAGACTATCAAGATAGTTCAGGGTGTTTTTCCTGTCTTGAGATGATTTCATTGACTGTTCTAACAGTACAACTCGAGTAATATAGTCATGTATTCTCTTTGCTTTCCTAAGAATTAAGGTCTCAGACAGTGTTGCAACATTGTTGTATTACCTTTCCAGTGTTGATGAAATAGGGAAATGTTAAATGTGAACGTTCCACTGCACTTGGTACTACTGATGCTCTACATTCAACAAACTAAACACACTATAATTTCATCTCAATAAGGTCTTCTTGTAGAAATCTTAAATTTATAATACCTAATTAATTTTAGAAATCATTTAGTACACATACTTTGGAAGCACACAAATAACCATTTTAAATGTTATTTTTAAAGTAACTTAAAAATGTAATTTGTAAACACACGTAAGAACTCTGTATTGACACACAGAGAACTCAATATAATAAATACAGTAACAATATAGATCCATGTAACATATAAAGGTTTAATTAGTTTATTAATTTAATTATAAAGCCTTTAATTTATTGATCAGTTTGCTGTGGGAATCTATTTTATATATTCAGCAAATACAGAAGATAAACAATTTCCTATGATTCAACTTCTGCAGTTCAGTTCTCTAGAAGACTGACTTTGCTCATCATGGAGAAAAGAAAGCTTAGGGGACACCTTATCACCATGTTTCAGTATTTAAAGGGAGGCTACAGAGACAGAGACTCCCTTTTTCCAAGGAGTCACATGGAAAAGACGAGGCGTAATGGGTACAAGTTACTCCAGGGGAGATTCCAGTTGGACACAAGAGGAAAATTTTTCACAATGAGAACAATCAGTCATTGGAATAATCTCTCAAGGAAGTGGTGAACTAGCCAGCATTGGACATTTTTAAGGTTCAGCTGGACAGCTACTGGGACATCTAGTGTAGGTTATGATTTTGCCAAGAAAGGTTGGACCAGATGATCCTTGATGTCCCTTCCAACCTGGGATTCTATGATTCTAAGACAACCAAAGAAAAAGGAAAAACAATGGAGAGGTACATCCATGATGAATGTCATATTTGATATACGAGTTACTAAAACGAGTTTATTCTCTCAAGCTCGTAATTTAAGAGCTGATCCTTCTTTAGAAATATTCACAAAATAAACAAGCATGCACCATTGATGAAATCCAAAATTTCTTTGACAACCAAGGAAGCTTTGGCAAGGGTGGCCTCATAGATTTTTTTCTCACAAATGGAAAGACAAATAATGAAATACAATAATGTGACACCATCACTTGGAATCTTCCAGTTTTGACTAGCCTCCAACAGAGATGGAGAAAGCACAATTACTTAGTGACCCGTCTGTTTCAGTTTCATACTGCTGTTTTTAAAGAAAGCACCAATGTTGACATCTTCAAAAGCCCTTACCATCTTCAAGATCAGATTTAATCCGAGTCCTGAAGTTTAGACCAATATTGTAAATTGCTCTGAACTGAACCTATGTACTGACGAATCGCATAAATTTTATGCTGCAGCACTGAAAGTGGTATTTGCCTATGTTCTTTAATTTTCATTCTCTGAGAAAAATGGCAAGGTTTTCAATATTATTGTACATCAGCTTTAGCTCAGTATTCTGTATACTTTTTAGGCTTAGTCTTTGCAAGCCATTTTAATTCACAGGCACTTTTCAAAACCTCCTGCTTTCAGAACAGTCCTATTTAAATTATACTTACTATATTCTTGAAATTGTATGTGTGATACCTTATGTTCTTCAGTGTTAGAGTTCATTTGCCATATGTGAAGCCAATTATACAGTTAAGTCTTATCTACCTTAACTCCTTTTGATGCATGCAGTCATCATTAACTACTTGTTCAAAGTTCTGAATCGTCAGAAAATTCAACAAGTTGTTAACTGGGTTTTCTGCCAAGAAATTTATACATAACTAGAGGGTTTGGACAGTGATTTTTCTATCATATTTTTGGTATATTTTTTCCATCTGTGTACTACTACCTGCTGTGATTGTAGGTAGTGAGTGATACAACTTCCCATTGATACTGAAAATGTCTTTACATGATGTTTTTTATCCCTTGACCTCTTTCACTGGCAAAGCAAAACAAAATATGTTCCTATAATTCACCAAAGGATTAAGAAAATCCCAGTAAATGCTCTCATCTCAGCCATCATTGTCATCATTTCTTATCTATCTCTTTCAAAAAGGTAAAGAGGTTAGTTATGCAATATGTTCTTTTTCTATATTCATTTGGGAAATCTTCTGTTATCACATTACTGCAGGTGTTCTTTTATGCTATTGCTCAATATATTCTATTAGTTTGCTTACTCTAGAGAAAAAATGCCCTAGTTTAAAAAATTGGTGGAGGCTAACATGTTTGAAAAATGAAGTGAAAAGTGTAAGATCTAGTAACAAATTAGTTTCTGTAAAACCCTCTGTCAATTTGTCCCTGGCTTGCAAAGATATGCTCCTTTTTCTATCTTTTTTTTTTTTTTTTTTGTCCCATTTAAGAAGCTGGCAGGAGGACTAATCAAATGGTGAATAACAGAAAGTTATAGCCACTGAAGCACTGAACACAAAGATACTTTTAGACACTCATATTTTGTATCCAAACTCTGACTTGTACTCTTCAGTGTATACAATGCAGAGGATGATCTGTGGGCCGAATTCTGAATCTGCTTCCACTCTCTTAAAGCCTGTGTGATCCTACTGATCTAAACTTACAGATTTCAGCTTTAATTTAGAGTCACTGAGAATTGAACTTGGAAGGAGATGGAGCCTGCACTGTGATAATTGACCACAACTTCCACTGTAAATGTTAACTCTTAATAGTTTTTACTCCAAAGAGTTTGACTCTGAAGTTCAGAGGTCTTCTTAAATGAAGGCTACTTGTGTGAGGACCATATGAAGAATTTAAAGGTAAAGCAGTAACTGCAATACATATAATTTTGATTACAAAAATATCATGTGAAGAGGAGAGACTCACTGTTTTAAAAAAATAGAAGAAAAACTTTAATAAACTACAGAAAGTGAGTAAAACCTGCAATTACCTTCCCAAACTGGTTAACAAATATGTGATTGAGCTATTACTGGCACTGGAGTTTAATAATCCCTTAGAAGCCATCCCTAAATCTCTCTTGAGCTTGGTGTGCCCCTCTTTGCATCTCTCTTCATCTGTTTACTTCTTTCTTATTTCCTGCAATACATATGATGATTGCATTACGTATTTCAGTACATTTTGCACATAGATTGTCAGGCCGAAAGGTCTTTTTATATTGCACAGATAAAAACACATCGTAAAGATTATCACACTATGGTGGTACCAGCTTTCTGTCATTTCTGATGTGTATATTTCTGGTCATATGAATTCAAAGCTCTTAGAACAGCAAAGCTCATTTCTAATGTATACTGCATGTTATTAACCATAAGGAGAGTAGTCAGATGTGACTATGGCTATTACATTACACAAGCCAAGGAGTAAGGAAGAAGCTAATAATAAAGCAACATTTTGCTGAATTGTTGCTTTCAAAATAAGTGTCTGCAACTCTGAAACTAGAAAAGATGAAAGGCACTGAGTAAACAAGATTCACGGCTTTTATTTTTGAGAAAAGAGTAGTGCAAAAGGTTTATAATTTATGCTTATTTTATTATGATTATTTATTATGATAATTTTATTATGCATATTTAGTGCAAATACGATTTAAAAAGGGAAAAAATGTAAAATTCAGTAAAAGACTACTACTTTTTTCTCAAATTTTCTAGAAAAGTGAAAAGAGAGCTTTGTCTAATGACCTCGCTATTAACCTGACAAGCTCTCCAGGGAACAGAACAAAATTAGGGGAAACTAATTTTGATACAGATCAGGTGGTCTGTTGACCTCTCCTCAGATTTGTTATATAGGTTTTGAAAATGAGATCTCTATTGAGATTACCCTTGGTAGTGTACTGGTGACACTGAGCTACTTACGCTAAAGAAAACAAGTAATAACTTTGGAAGTAGAAAGCATAGTCAAGTCTACAAAGACAAAAATATCAGTACCTAGAAAGTTTACCATATGGCTCTCCTTCTCTAATTCTTTTGCATGTTTGTGTCATTTCATACACCTCTTTTCCTAACAGCATTTTCTAAAATTACTATTAATTCTTATTACTAATTCCATACTCTTAAATTTATTCTACAGTCTTATAAGATTTTGGTATTTCCTCTATAACTTGCCTGAGATAGATAGAGGGCCCAGTGTCAGACAAAATTTCAGAAAACAGTAAAAGGTTTATTTAGACATTATTATATAAAACATCAATCATCACTTAGACTAATGAAGAAACAACAAAGAGAGAGTAATCATCAGTATCTCATCTTAAGGGACTAATAAATAAAAGGACACTGTCGTGGTTTAAGCCCAGCTGGCACTTGGAAACACGCAGCCGCTCGCTCATTCTCCCCCTCTTCCCTCGTCCCTCCACTCCCGGAGGGATGGGGAGGAGAATCGGAGGAATATAACTCCCACAGGTTGAGATAACAGCACTCCAGTAACTAAGGTATAATACAAACCACTACTGCTACCAATAATAATGATAAGAGGAATAACAAGGGAAAAGGACACAACCGCTCACCACCCACTGATACCCAGCCCGACCCGAGCAGCGATCTGGGCCTTCCGGGTAACTCCCCCCAGTTTATATACTGGGCATGACGTGCTGTGGTATGGAATACTCCTTTGGCCAGTTTGGGTCAGGTGTCCTGTCTCCGCTTCCTCCCGGCTTCCCCTCCTCCCTGGCAGAGCATGAGACTGAGAAATTCCTTGGTCAGAGTAAACATTACTTAGCACCAACTAAAAACATCGGTGTTATCAGCGTTGTTCCCAGGCTGAAAGTCAAAAACACAGCACCGCACCAGCTACTAAGATGGAGAAAAAGTGACTGCTGTAGCTGAACCCAGGACAGACACATACGAAAATTTTTCTTTATGGAACGAAAACAGAGAAGGCTGGAAAAAGAACCAGTGACAGTATGACAGACTATTAAGTCATATTTAATAAATAAGTTCACATCCCAAAGAATGTTAAAAAATATGTGAAATTGTAAGAAATGTTTCCAAAAAAATACATGTTTCTTATCATTTGTCCTCAACATAAAAAGGACATGGAGCTGTCGGAGCAAGTCCAGAGGAGGGCCACGAGGATGATAAGAGGGCTGGAGCACCTCCCATATGAAGACAGGCTGAGAAAGTTGGGGCTGTTCAGCCTGGAGAAGAGAAGGCTGCGTGGAGACCTCATAGCAGCCTTCCAGTATCTGAAGGGGGCCTACAAGGATGCTGGGGAGGGACTCTTCATTAGGGACTCTAGTGGTAGGACAAAGGGTAATGGCTTTAAACTTAAACAGGGGAACTTTAGGTTAGATCTAAGGAAGAAGTTCTTCACAGTGAGGGTGGTGAGGCACTGGAATAGGTTGCCCAAGGAAGTTGTGAATGCTCCAACCCTGGAGGTGTTCAATGCCAGGCTGGACAGAGCCTTGGGCGACATAGTTTAGTGCGTGGTGTCCCTGCTCATGGCATGGGGTTTGGAACTAGATGATCTTAAGGCCCTTTCCAACCCTAACTATTCTATGATTCTATGATTAAGCTTAGAAAAGATCTCCTACCAGCCAAGAACGTCTATAAAAGTCACTTCTATCTGGACTGAAGCACATCTTCATTCAGAGATGAACAGGAGAACTACTTTATTTTTTAAATACAAAAAAATTCACAGACCCCAAAAGCCTTTTCGCATATCAGGATTCAACTTCAATATTCAGTCAAAAATTAATTTTATCCTTACAGTCCATGCAACCTGTTCAATCTTGCTTCACTAATGTATTAATAAATACCTAGAAGAAAAGTTACCTCAGCTTGCAGTATAATAAGATACATTTTGATGCATTAAACACTTAATATTCCTGTAGAAAAGTCACACAAAGACAAATGAAGCATACTTAGATTACTGTCTTTAAAATACCAGGAATATACCAGTCTGGTAGAATAAAATAAAATGAACAAAAGGTCTGGTCTGACTTCAGCTTCCTGACTTTTGACTTCATTGAACCTCATTTTCAACCTTTACAGGTTGCTGTAGCAACCTGTAGCAGCCAGCTTCAGTTTGAGCCACCATCTATGCTAGATTTCTCATTTGCAGTAATGGTACTGTAAGTGAATTCCTGACCTTTATCTCAAACAAAATAGATTCTGTTAAATATTAATGCTTGTCATACCTTGAGATACCCTTGATTTGTTTCATTTGGTTAGGGGGTCAATTCTGGGTTCTGGCAGCATGTGCTCTTTTCTGTATGAGTATATTCTCATGCCTGCTAAAATACAGTGATTGGTGGTTTGATTGTTTATTTTGTTTGTGTTGAGTTTTTATATAATCATTTTGCACCACTATAAAGATTCAAGCAGTAGGCCCCAAAACAACTTGTTGTTATCACTGTTCATGTACCTTTGGAGAAATATTATGTTTGCTGTGGACACTCATTTTGAAAATGAGCATTCAATTTCTCTCTGAAACAGCTTCATATTTAAAGTTATCTATTTAGTACCATGTTCTTTTAATATGCTTAATTGTATTGCATGCATACATAGATAATACATACAGCCTTTAAATAATTTTTTTGAAATAATAACCATGGAATAGCACGCACCACTGTAACATTTAGTATATAGTACAGACATGCTTTTCTGACATTGCCAAAAAAAGAATTGTTTCTATCCACTGCCTTAAGAGCAAGAGGACATAATCAATTCTGTCCACTACCTTAGAGCAAGAGGACATAATCAATCAACAGAATAATGTACTGAGACTGTTGTTTTAAGTTTTTCACTCAGAATCTTAATAACATTAATTAATCTGAAAAAACCCAAAAAATTAAAGCAAAATTTAGTAGTGAATGCTTCTAGCTTTATTTGTAAAGCTGTAAATGGATATACCAAGTATGCTAGCTTTTAATTTCAGTTACTTAATATTTTATTTTTCAGTAACAGATTTCCTTCTTTTTTTCTATCAAGATGGTATTTCATGCTTAGAAAAAATAAAGAGTAGAATGCAGATGATTTTCTTATCCTCTAGGAAAACCAAGTATAACATGTTTTTCAGAAAAGATGGAATTTTTGCTTTCTTTAGGGGAAACAAGTTAAGTTAGAAATCATAAGATTATAGCATCCTGAGTCTGGTGAAGACGAGATACAGGCAAGTGTTAACAGAGAGTAAAAGACAAATAGAGAGCAATATTATTGTTTCGTCCAAGTCACATGAATTATATAAGCTATACAAAAGTTATTGCTGTTTGAAAGATAAGATGCCAGTTCTGTCATAAGAGATTTTCTAAATTACATTTTATTCATCTAAAAATAAAAAAATTGTTGGTATATTATCATTATTATTATTACTATTATTATTGTTGTTGTTGTGGTGTGGTTGCTATTACAACATCGGCAAAGTCTAAGAAAATGAACAGAATTTCATATTTTTGGAGTTAAATATTGGCTATGGCGCAATGCCTGTAGGCTATATGGAAAGGTGGATATTTCTTTTTGAAATGCTTGTTTTTCCAACAGAATGTTTTTAATGGCAAACCTCCTCAATTTTTATCTATCTTCTTTCAGATGTGTTTTATTACACAGATTTGTGTAATAAGTTGAATACATTGATAAAGAACTGGCTGGATGGCTGCAGAC
>NW_009920096.1:0-9565 GCF_000696875.1 Nestor notabilis | reverse complement strand
GTCTCGGTGTGGCCGGCAGGTGGCAGTGTCGCCGCGGAGGCGCCCAGGTCAGCAGCAGGCGTCAGAGCTGGCAGTAGGAAACGTGTCACGCCTCGGGACTGCTTTATTGCCGTGGCGTGGCCTCCCTGGAGGGGTAGCCTCAGCGGGCACATCCTCCCCTGGCTTGTGCCACCAGAAATCATCATCAGGAGTTCTGAAACCGCCCAGTATCCATTTCTTACCAAGTACAATTCCACTTGTCCTCCTCCCTTGGCGGGTTTTCTTTCTTTCCCTTTCTTCACACACTTGTTGCTGCTGCAATACAAGACGGCAGCCATTACTGTCATGTAAAACACAACCTCACTAAGCAGAACCTGCAAAAGTCTATGGCACCATCTGGAGAGCTCTGGTGGTGCTAAAGAAGGCCATTATATGTCCTACATAAACCATGCTTGAATGGCTGAACAAATCCCTCGTTCTCTTCTTCACTTTCTGTCCTCTGATCTCCACACGTTATACCCCTGGTATCCTCCTTCACAGCTGCTTGCCAAGCAGCTTGTCTGGTCCAAAGCCCATTCAAATCAGTCCCATTGGCTGCAGTTAGCTTTGGACTATGGCCTAGATCATCCTTTGCTGGCTCTTGGCTTTACGCCTCTTCCATGCCCTCACTTGAAACAGTCTCTGCCTGCCTGAAGGATCTCTTTCATCAGATTTCCTTTAGGAAATTCCATTGTTCAGGATGCCTCTCTACAGTGAATAAATGATGGCTTCAGAAAGTGTATTGGGATGTAGCAGGGACCATCTAAGAGATGCCAGAGGATGGGAAGATTATTGGCAAAGGGGAGTATCTCTTGGAGTGTCAGCAGGGAAATAAAGGTGACCAACAGCCAAAACATGTTGGGTCTCAAAGAGAAATTCAAGCAAGGCAAGGAAGTTGCCCAGAGAAGCTGTGGCTGCCCCATCCCTGGCAGTGTTCAAGACCAGGCTGGATGTGGCTTGGAGCAACCTGGTCTAGTGGAAGGTGTCCCTGCCCATGGCAGGGGGTTGGAACTGTATGATCTTTAAGGTGTTTCCCAACACAAGCCATTCTATGATTCTATGAAGTTCTTCAGCATGACAAGGCAGGAGTCTTACAGTGGGGAGAGCATTAAACTGGTACATGCCCTAAGTAAATGAAATTATTACCCCAGTTTCAAATAGGACAGTACTTTGTTGCTTTGGGTTAGTTTTCTTTTTTTCACAGCACTCTGCAATACATGGTAAGCCCTATGGTTCCTTTAGAAGCTGAGTATAAAAAGAAATGTCTGAAGTGCAGCATCATGATTACATAAAAAAATGCTTGGAAAACAGGACTTAAAAGGATTGAGCTTGTCTGAGCAGCCTTCAGGTTCTTCTCATACATATAGACTTGAGAACCACGACTGAGTGCTGTAGTTCCAACTTTTTCCTCCTTCAGGATGCCCATGCAGAGCCTGCACCAGTGGAGGAAATTCAAGGCTGTACAGGGAACACCCCCGTTCCCCAGCCTCACTTTCCACAAGGAGCTCTGAAGGTACCCGAGGCTTCCACCCATCTCTGACTCTTGGGTTCATCCCTAAGCAGAAGTCTGGGCTAGAAGTCTCACAAAGGAATTAGGAGGGGTTAGGGGTAGAGAAGTGCTCTCCAAGCACTACACAAGCTGTTGGGTAAAATCACCTCCCACAGGTTTCACTTCTCCCCACTCCTGGTCCTACTGGTCACTCTCCTCTGCCTGCCTTCCTGCATCTTCCTGGCCCCCAGATCCTGCAGGAGCACCCAGGTCCTACTTTGAGCTGAAGCTAGTGTAGGTACAAGTGTGGGATGAATAGTTTCTGAACACAAAAAGGATGGTACTTTCTGCAGGATGCTATTTTGTTGGATTGGTGAGCTGAGCTGTCTCATCCAGCTGTGACTGTTTGCTACAGAAACAGCAGGGGAGTGGGAGCACTAGGACTTCAGATTAATGTACCATACCACTGCATCCTCCGACTGCAATGTGACAACTTTCTGGCTCCTTCCCATCCATTGGTTCTCCCCAGCTCTGCTCTTGCCTGGTGCTTACTCCATCTACATCATTGTTTCTGCCCTGTGCTTCATTCTATGTAGCCCTGAAGGAGAGAGGAGACTTGAAAGCAAATTATGCCCTTCTCTTCCTCTTTGCCACTTTCCTGGCTCCAGCCCCCGCTCCTTCCCTGTGCCATGGAGGAAAGTGCTGTCTCTCCAGTTGCTCTCTCCCTGGCTGGCTTTTTGCTCTTGCTGTATCCTACTCCATCTCCCATAACTAGGTACAGAGCCAGATGTGCAAGTGTGCTTCACACAAACTTACAGAAGGAACACCACATCTCCCTCGGTCTGGCTTCTCCAAATTGATGCTGGCATGGCCTGCAGGTGCCAGCTTGTCTTTTCCTTGGTCCTGACCTTATCCTGTAAAAGCTCTCCTTGTCCTGAGCCTCCTGTTCTCCCTTCTCTCCAGTGTTTGCAGTTTTACAACCAGTGAAGAATGAAGCCCTGACCTATCTAGTAACCACATCTAGAGAAGAAGCACGGACACTAAGATTTTCCAACAAGCTGTTGCTGCTCCCAGCCCTCTGTCATATAATTGCCAGGACTCCACTGGAAGGGCAAGATTTTTCACATCTTCCATAAGCAGTTCTGGTGTATGCCTTACTTCACTTTTTAGGGCCAAGTTGAGAGGATGGGATGAAAGCAGGCATAGGAGCAAATGGGACTTTGCTAGAGGAGGACATAAATCTGCCACCCCAGATGGATTTTTATCTAGCACATCTCTGCAGTTTTTCTGACAATTTCCAGTGCCTGCATGTAAACCAATTGGGATGATTTTCCCCAGGAACTGTGAGGCAGATCTATGCGATGTTTCTCAAAAAATAATTTTATTTAGAGCCCTGGGCAAGCTGTACTGTGTATACACAATTTGTAATGACCAGAGACAGCTGGAACAAACCCCACATCTAACAGTGAATAAACACTAGTGCAGAGGAACTGCAAGAAATGGAAATCTCTGCTGGATTCCCAACACTTTCCCTTAGTGTATGGACCAGGAGGAATGTGGAGACAGGTGAGCTAACTCCATCACATCACACATATCACAAGGGGGAATTAGGCTTCCACAGGAAAGGTGCAAGCTGTAATTAACAGCTAAGTAAAACACACAAAGCACCTGGTTTCTGTATCATAGCTTGTTCCCTAGAAGCAGAATGGCATTCCCAGCTAATGAGCTCATTGGCATCATAATCCTGTAGCTGTTGAGGTCTTGGCACTACATCAGTTACCTTTTTCTTCTCCCTTCTTCCATTAATGCCTGCCTCTATCTTCTTCCCATAATGAAACTGCTTCAGCTTCCACTTGCCTCTCTTCTGACCTTTCCTCCTGCTTTACGTGCCTGCTTATCCTTCTGCCTGTCCACTCACTGATGGTGTTGCCTTCCGTCACTGCTTGGAGTTCATCTACTTCTTGGACATTCATCTACTTGCCTTCTAGGCCCATCCTTTCCAGCTTCTGCTTTCTGAGCTGTGGGGAAACTGCTCTTGCAGTTGTCTCTAGTAAGTCTTTATTAAGCCAGAGGTTGCTTTAAAAAATAATTTTCTTCTCAAAATCTTATCCTTTGGCTTTTGGGATGCTGTTTTAAAGAGAAGGAAAATACAGTGTCTTTTGCTCACAGGACAAGAAACCATATTGCAACAGGTAAGACTGGCTGGATGTTAGGAATAATGCACTCATGGTAGGAATAATGATGCACTGGAAGAGAAGATCTACAGCTTTGTAGACCTTAGTGAAGAGGAGAGAGCAACATACCTGCAGTGATCCTGCTTTGGGCAGAAGGATAGAGTAGAAACCTCAGTGGTTACAGTTTCAGTTCTCTTTTTGTGCCTTCAGGGATGCTCATAAGGAATCCCCTTCATTCTCAAGTAAGGGTCATGTGGCTCTACACCTTTTGGTCCTTTTCTCTGCCTTTACCTCCACTTAATCTCATGCACTGCTCAAAATGCTATCAGATGTACCTCTTTCTATTTGAAGTGAAACTGCCTCACTGAGGTCTGTGGGATGAATGTAACCAAACCATCAATGATGTGGCAGCAGAGGGTGAAGCTGCGAGCAAGGTTTCTGGTCACAACTCCAGGAACCAGCTATGACTATAACAAGTAGTTTTGCCACATTCAGTCCAGGGTAAAGGGTTTGATTCCTCCAAAGTAAAGGGAATTTCCCCTTTTCCCCCTTTTTGGCAATTTTCATTCTTGGGATAAAAATTCAGTTTACAGCGTTGACTGAAAAAAACAGGAATTGCTATTCTGCTAGCTTATCTTGAACAATGTCACCTCACACAGTCTCACCCTTAGCCAAATACTGACTCACCAACAAGGGGTTAGCAACGGAAAAGGAGGGCATAGCAGATGACAGATCAGCTCCCACTGCTGGGAGCTTGTCAGGGAGTGAGAGACACCTATTTTGAATCAGAGAGACCTGAGCAGTTGTGCTGAAAGGTAGCTAAAAGCCACGATGAGAGGGGGCTGATTTGCTCCTGCTTGAGCAGAGAGGTACAGCTTCATCTCCAGGAGGGGTTGCATTCAAACGTGACTGGAGCCCTTCAATGCCGCACCCAGCTGAGGCTCCCAGCAGGTAACTGTTTGCTTTTCTCTGGAGAAGGGTTTGGGCCTGGGAAAGTGGCGTTCAAACACAGGTCTCTGCACAGTCCAGGACCTGGTATCCCTCCCCTAGCTCCACCTTGGTCCTGGGACACCTTCGTCTCCCAGCATGGACTGTGGGTGCCCTCCATTCTCTCATATCTCCCTTTCTTGGTTCTACCTTCTTTTTACACCAATGAAGTCATTAATCCCTGCCTACCTCTGCTCAGTGCTTTGATGTCTGAAGGGAATGTCCAAAGTAGGTGTAGTTAAATATATAGTGGCACATACTGCTGCCTCTCAAACGAAATACCAGCATGCTACCAGTCACCCATGGAGACACCTCTTTTTCACTATTCACTATCAATTCTAGCCCTGCAAGTAGAGGCACAAACCACCATACCCTCTGTTTTCTTTGGCTGCTAAATGTGCTTTACTCTTGAATCTTAAGCACACTGTGCAAAAGCTTCTTTGAGCAGATGGTTTTCTCCCCCCTGGGTCTGGGCTAAAGAACAGGGAAGATGTGAAGCTGCCACTGGCACCAGCTCATTGTACCCAGACCAGCTTTGTCATGAAACAAAGGCCACAAACCCTCTCTCTGCCAACACTTTTAAAGTAGAATGTTCCACACGTGATTGAGATGCTTCTGGTCATGGCCTGTTGGTCCAGCAGCTCACCCTCATCTCTCAGGTTTCTTTGCTTCCAGTGTATTTTTGGATTGTCCATGAAGAATAGTGCTGAAGCCTGTTTGCCAAGGCCCCTGCCTCTTGTGCCCAGTGGATACTGGTGGTGGAGGATTAGTGCTCCTGTGAACATGGGGTCCCTCCTAAAGGCATATCAGTCAGAGGCAGCCCAGCTGCAGCTTTTCCTCATTCCAGTGGCACTGCAGATGGAAGCAAAGGGTTCCTGGAATAAATCCGGATAAGAGGCAGCAAGTGCTTGAGACCTAATAGTAGAAGAACCACATGTTTGAGTTTTCTACTCCATGGACAAGGCTGGCCAGGACTGACTCATACAGAGGGCCCACAAGAAAGCTGGAGAGGGACCTTTTACAAGGCATGTAGTGATAGGACAGGGGTAATGGCTTTAAACTGAAAGAGGGGAGGTTTAGATTAGGTATTAGGAAGAAGTTCTTTACTATGAGTTTGGTGAGGCACTGGCACAGGTTGCCCAGAGAAGCTGTGGCTGCCCCATCCCTGGCAGTGCTCAAGGCCAGGCTGGATGGGGCTTTAAGCAGCTTGGTCTAGTGGCAGGTGGCACTGCCCATGGCAGGGGGGTTGGAACTCAATGAGCTTTAAGGCCCCTTCCAACCCAAACCAGTCTATAATTCTACGACTCATCCCAGAGACACACTGGGAAGAGAGGGATTCAGCTCATTTCCTTTGCATTTTATTTATCCCCACATACATTGCAATCCCAGAAGGTCTGGAGAATAGAGGAGCTGCATACCAGGACAGCAAGTGGTGGGAGGAGAGGAGCAGAAGAAAGGCAGAGACTAGGAGAAGCCTTGCATCCATGCACTTTCTCCTTTGCTTCACCATTCCCTGTGATCACAGCTAGTGTTGTGGAAGCACATTGGTGCTGACAAGGTGCACAGAAAGATACTGTAAAGGGTTGTGGAATCCAGTGGGACAGCAGCAATGAGGATAAATGATAAATGAAAGTAAGTAGTGGGTGAGTGAAGCACTACTAACATGGGCACTGCAGTGTTGCCACCTTTCATTGTCCTCCCTAGGTGCTAAACTAGACACGTGCCTGACTGCTATAAAAATATCCTTGAAGATCTGGTCATTCTTATCGCCATATGAGTTGGGAGGAACATGGAGGAACTGCCTTTCTGAGTCACAGTTTGTTGGATGCCATGTGTACATGTACGCATGTGTGGGTTGCATACGCTTATGTGAAAAACAACTCTATAAGTCATTAGGAGTGAAAGCAGCCCAAAGATGTTTGTCTCTACTCCCAAAGCAAGCCTTGAAATACAGGACTTAACTTGCAGCCACGTCTGCCCAGTGTGGAGCCCAGATCGTAAGGTGCATTGCCCAGCCTGACAGACCCTGCTTTGGTGGTCGTTGCAGGGCTGGCATCCCATCTCTGGTTGCACTTCAAAGCACCGAAGCCTTCCTGAGCAGTGTTTCTCCTCAGCCTGCAACGTCTCTCCTCAGCTGCGGTCATGGCAGCAGCAGCAACCGCAGTGTGGGAGGTAACAGGCTTCAGAGTCGTGCTGGAAAGACTTTCACACCTTAGGTTAAATCATTGCTTTCAGGATTGATTTATGGACATAATTAGTCATACATGGAGGGATTTTCAGGCAAATGTATGGGTTTGTAATGGAGGACCTTTCATATGGCCATCACTGCAGGCTCCTAGGACATGGTCCTATATGTGGGAGGTAAAGCAGGGGTTAGCACGGCGGGGGTGCATGAGCTCCTATTTCCCTTTCCTAGGCTCAGCCCAAGCACGGTGGCTGCTGGATGCAGCTTCTCAGACAGCAGCAAACCAACAACCATTTTGTGGCAGGATCTGGCAGCAGCCCCCAGCTCCTGGCCAGGGTTTGTCTAGCTATGTGCCATTCACATTAGCTGCTCAGCCCTGTTTGGAGAAAGAGAAGGGCATTACATATTCCCTGCCTCGTGGTCCTTCATGTTATAACAGTCATTATCTCGTTAGCTCAGAAGCAGAGAAGAAAACTTTCACTGCGGTATTGGGGGTGGGGGGTGGGTGCGGGGTGGTGGTGTATGTATCTGAGCAAAGCAGCAGTAAAGGTGTTGCCTGTGCAAAGCTGCATCAAGACCTGCAGCCTCACTGTCTTCATCTGGAGCCATAAGTAGAACTGATGTCTCTGTAGTTCCTGGTGTTGCAGATGCCCATACCAGGTGCACCTGCAGAGGGGAAAATCACCCTGAATCTTGCTCAGCTTTTCTTTAACATAACCAGCACTGGATACATGTGATTTTTGGGGATATACCTCTCCCGCAGAAGCCTAAAGGACTTGAGTATTGCCCGAGAAGGAAATAAAAAGACATCTCACACTTTTCATCTCTTGCTTAAATTTTAAAGTCAGGATTTTTAGAATGTCTTGTGGAAACCCTGTCCTAGGGTTAAAACTGATTGAATATAAATTAAGAACTATTTACTAATATAAATTATGAACTACTTCATAAGGGGTGGTGTCTCCTAGGAAAAATGGATGTGTCTGCACAACTGGTTTTGGTGAGATGACATGACACAAGAATTCTAGCAGCCTTGTTACTTTCTATATCAGCCTTGCCTTTCCCCAGCATGTTGCAGGGCTAGTGGCTCTGCTAGGCGAAGGCTACCCTGAACCTTTATCTCTACAAGGTCCCAGAGCTGTCTTGATTCAGTTAATGCTATTTGTTCTATTGATGCAGTTTGAAAAGAATTAATATTATATGTATGTATATATATAAAGTGCTAAACCCATAAACTATATTAGTTCTTTGAAGAAAAATACTTTATTCATTAAAACTAAACCACACAGGTCTGATTCTACTTCCACTTATAAATATACTTCGGCACCATAGTCAAAAAATTCCCCCTAACTCTGCAATTTCTCCGTTTTTACAGCAGTGCATAGAGAAAATGGAAATGGAATGTGTTATACTAGAGAAATTATAGGCAAAATTTCAGCCACCGTGTATGCTGTTTACCCAGGGCAATGAGCTGTACGAATCTAGGCAGAAAATCATAGTGTTTTCTGTGATAGATATCCTTTCTGCAGCTAGATCTAGTTTTATAGTGGCTCCCGAATTGCGATTTCATTGCCAGACATTGTAAAAAGTACATGGAAAGTGTTCCACTGTGCATTACTAGAGACAAGTTGATGGTAATAAATAGTGATGAGAAATTCTGGGGTTTTAAAAGAGCTTTATAATCCCCAGAAGTTTGAGAGAGTTTAATTAATGCGGTGCTTTGCTTCTTAAGCAGAACAGCTTTATTTGAATTTTGCTTATATAATCACCAGTAAAGTTCTCCCTCATTGACTGTATTTTGATGAATAAGGATGTAGGGGCTCAGATGATAAATTTCTCATGCAACTTGCAGGAAAAATGACCGGAAAGGTCCCTGTTTGCACACACATCTCAATGCCCCCAAAGGAAAGAAAAGCAATAGACGAATTACACCTTCAGCTCAAGTCTCCACCTTATTGTTAGAAGTCTCATATAAGATGGGGAAAAAAACCCCAAAAAGCTGTAGCAAGCTACTTCCTCTCCCCCTCGCTTTCAGCTGAGGGACTGGGAACATCCTCTGGCCAGTTCCCAGCCTGTTCTCAAGAGGAACAGACCCTCTTCCTCCTTCCGTGGTAGTCGCGGGTCCGCAGCGCGGGCAGGAGGGATAGTCTAGGTCCCCGAGGGATGCTCGAGGCTTGCTGCTGACGGGCGCAGGTCTGGAGCCTCCCCGTCGAGAAGAGGAGACAGATCCGCCTGACCCACAGCAAAGCCGGGCCGATCCTGCTTCCTTCCAGCCGCTGTTTTCTGCTTCTAGTTTGGATGTGATCTTTTTCCCCACTTAGTTGAATTGCTGGCTCTCTTCGAGGCGCTCGCTGGAACAGCTGAGCCCTCGCCTCTCGGCTCCCCTTTTTTTTCGGGCTTTCGCCTCGCTCCAGCCGGTGTCAGCCAGGCTTTCCTGCATGCCGGGCCCGGCCTGAAAAGAACACCTGGAAAAAGGCACCGCTGCCCTGGAGGGGAAGACCAATGGAAGGTCTGCAGAGAAAAACCATGCAGAGAGCCACGCCAGGCCGGGAACCTGTGCTGCAGGGTGGTTTCTTCTCTCCGAGACAGAGTCCGAACTTGCGGAAGGGATGGAAGAGAGGAAGGTTTTTTTCCCAAAGGAAAATGTTCCTGGGATCGGCCCTAACCCCCTTGATACATTCCGCTTTCGGCTTTTTCCGGCTGCACCTCCCACCT
>NW_009920095.1:159354-162787 GCF_000696875.1 Nestor notabilis | reverse complement strand
ATATATTATATATATAGATATATGGTGTTATAGTGAGGAATTACGCATATAATTTAATACGTAATGTTTAATATCTGATAAGCTGTATTACCTCACAAAGCTGAGCCTCATAAAGACTGCAATATTATAAAACATCTGGGGAGCATAAAGAAAAGAAATTAATTTCATTGTTGCTGTTTTGCATGCATTTATTTATAAGCTATATTCACTTCCTAGCACTTAGGCTTGATCAGACGAACTTCAGTTCCACTTTGGGGCAAAGTAATCAGGGTTTGCTACATCGCAGAACACCCACAAAAAATTACAAACTGCAAGGGAACATGCTGACCTTAATGAACAGTCAAAAGAAATTTGGTGCATGCCATGCATTACGCTGGTTTCCAGACCAGTGAAGGGTTAAGTACTGTGTTTCATTCCTACTTTCCAGGCCCTTGGGCTGGTTAATCATTGCTGACTGTGAACTCTTCAGGGATTTGGATTTTTACTACCCTGTATGTGCAGGGTCTATTGCAGTGGGACCCCTTCTCACTTGCTCCATAAATGCTATCACCTACACTATGGTGAATAGTAAAAGCATCATTCTTAAGACATTTCAATCTTTCAGTAGGCAATCTCTTTATCAACACTTTCTTTAAGGATGGCTTAGCAGGCTGCTATTTTATTGTGCTGCAAATGAACAAATGGGTAAACCTCCTCTTTTTTCCCGTTTTCCCTCAAGCTACTTCTGAGACCTTCGCAGATCACAAGGGTTTCAGGAACAAGCCCAGACTACTTTGGCAGAACAAATTACATTACCCCAGCTGAGCTATGGCAACAGTCAATATATGAGCTCTTAGACCTCACGGCACTTACAGGGTGGTACAACTTCCCCAAGCCTGGCATGAGAGGTGTTGAGGCATAGCTGATACACAGGCAGTTACAGTAGCTCAACTGACATGCAATAATATATTAAGTCACATTTAATGTCTCCAAGGCTTAGGATCCTCTTTTAATTCATGTACTACCTTATGTTGTAGCCTAGAGAACTGCCTACAGCAAAGATCATCTTTCAACCACATGGGCAATTTTGTTCTGTACGTTGCACTGTAGCATTTGTGTCCACCTGCTCCAGTGGTTCTCTTTTCTGACATAGCATTTGCTTCGCTGAAGCTTTGTATTGGAACTTATTCCTGTCATTAGTATTTGTCTGCAATATGTCTGTAATACAAATATGTAATTTGTCTCTAATATGTAAAGTATTTGTCAGCCCTAAAGTAGTCCAGACGAAAAAGAGGGTCCCTGCATGGAAGAATTTAACCGTGCTCTTGTTTAATTTGTCTGCCTGTGCCAGAAGCAGGAAGATGTAGAAACAACAGGATACTGAAGAACAAGAGGAAAAGCAGAGAATCATCGATAGGAGTTTTTCTTTCATAGAACAATTTTCAGGAAAGTCTGGGATGAACATAGCTTTTAAGGCCTGATTTACCAAAATATTTGATATATTTTATGATTTCATAGCTCATATATGACCACAGCAAGTGATATCTCATAAATACATATGAGAATATACGCAAAGTCAAGTCAACTGTCAATACTAGCACAGCTTTTCTCTTTTTTTCTTTTTTTTAGTAAATGGTAGAAAGTGAGATTCAAAGAGAATAAGGGACCTGTGAAGAGGGAAAGTGTAGGAAACCTAGAACTAGGTTCCAGGTCTCTCAAGTCCCAGCCCAAGGCATAAACAAAGTGGGAATATTCATGTGCATAAGCATTTGCAGGATCAGGGCCTGCAACAGTAATCCAACTTGGATGCAATCCAGCTTGGATGAAATTTAATTTACTCATGAGATCTTAGTTAAAAAATGCTGGTTTCATGAAAATATAACATTACTATTGATTTTTTTTAAGCTGTAAATTGGGCAAATACAGACGTAAATGCAAACCACAAAATACTTGAACAGATGCACAAAGGACATCCAGTCACCAGACTAAAATCATTGGAAACTTGCTTCCCCCCACCCCTTCTTTCTTTCTTTTTCTGTATTTTGTTAACATTTAGAAAAGAAGAAAATATGTATTTCTGACCTCTTTGTTAAAAATATCACAAGATTCATTAAAAGAAGTATTTGGAAACCTCAAAAGTCTTCTCCATTTCCATGAATACCTGAAATCTAATGCCTCTGATTAAGCGGAAAAGGGATGAACTGTTATGTGAAGCTGACAACAATAATTGTGAGCTAAAGAATAGCATGTTCATTGCAAGTAGCTGGTAATGATTTCATGCACAGGATTAGAGAGCTGGGGTGGGGGGAGCTGTGCTGAAGTTTGTTTACAGACAAAGAGAGGCTGGGGAGGGTGCTGGGAGCTCCCAGAAACTGCCCAGCTCCTGAAGACAATAGGAGAGATGGATTTTCTGCTCTTCTAATACACCTTCTGAAGGCAAATGCTTCAAATGGCTGTCTACCATCAAAGACCTAAATACTCATTTCCAAATTTTAAGCTATTCCTATGATGGCATGGGGATTTTTGGCTACTCAGGAGCACTGGCTGCAGAAAGGTCCCTTCCCTCTGATTACAAAATTGCAGTCAAAATGAAATGAAAATAATTTTCATTAAAATGTTCCTGTGTAGAATTTATCTTTCTTTCTCAACCACCTACAAAACCTCCAAACTGATGGTTTCAGAACAAAAAGCTGTTCCATTTCTTCTAACAAAACAAGATTTTCCCCAAAAAGCATAGCTATTGCTTCCGGGAAACTTTGATTAACTGAACAGTTATTTTTCCATTAAAAAACAGTTTTAATGTAGAGTTATTTAACCACTCCTAAAACACACACTTCTACAAATAAAATATATTACATCTAGGAAACAAAATAATAATTTGGAAAACTAACTACCTATTCAGGCTTAGAAAATAAGCTGACTTTGTTTCTTGAAATAGTTGAATTGACTTTTCATTTTAAAATATTAAAATGAAGCATGTTTTAGTGTTATAGTTAGTCAAAGGGTACAGCTACTATCAGCTTGAATGGATTATACTGAAAGAATGCTATCTGCAAAAACCAACTGACTGAAAGATACCGATCAATAAATACATGGATGTTATTGATGCTGTTCTCAGCACGTGCTGAAGGATCCTCTTTGAACCGAGCCTGTTTTTATTCCGTAATCAACTTTTACTTTATGAACTTTCATCGTTGCAGGAAAAAAAACAGAAAGAGTCTAATGACATCCCTTAAAACAAAGCAGGGAGGGTGCTGCAGTCTACAGACCCAGGTTAAAATTGGCTGTTAAGCACTGTCAAGGCATCTGCTTCTTTCTCCAGCGCTACATGAAGTGCGTTACATAGGGAACACAATTGCTTGTATAATTTACAAATCACTCCGATTGTTTTAGCCTCTTAATATCACTAAATCTCTTTCTCCCTTCCCTTTTCACCCCCTCCCTCTCCTTCCCT
>NW_009920095.1:149484-159344 GCF_000696875.1 Nestor notabilis | reverse complement strand
ATATTTATATCTGGGAGGCTGTGTTCAAGCATTTGGAGACGATGTTTCCTGTGGAAACCTTTGAATTATTTCAACAATTTCACAGCATGTTGCTTTTCTCTTCTGTTCCTTGCTGCCTTGTTCTGGTGATTGGTACTAACAGTAATAGGAAAAATGGTAAAGAAAACAATGCCAAGACCAGCTCTGCCAGAGGAATCCTAACACAGCACAAAGATCTGATTTCAATTAGATCTGCTCAAGGGAAAGAAATACTGCAGCAGGGAATTGATCCTACGCTGAAGCCAGCCTCATCGGGCTGGGGCTCCTGCCTGTGCAGGCAGGGGCTGGGCAGCAGGACATGCCCTGCAGACCCCCTGCTTCCCCCTGCTCCAAAACCCTTCCTCCCAATCTTGTAAATAGCAACAGATTGTTTGCTGGAGTCCAGTTTGCATGAATGCTGCCAACAAACCACGCCGTGTCTGAACTCTTTTAATATATTTAATGTGGATTCCAGAAGACAAGCATGCTCACACATAGATTTAGTAAAATCTCTGAAGAAATCCCAAACTGCTGTGTATAAAGATAATTAATTGTGAGCCCCAATGCTTACCCAAAGAAAAAGTTTTTGTGTTGGAGTTTTTTTTCCCCTCCTCTGAATGGAGACTATGATTTCCTGGTTTCTTTTAAATTTTTAATATTGCACTTTTTAAAACTTTCAAACTATTGATTCTTTTGCTGTAAACCCAGAGTCTCCTATGAAAGGTAATGAAGTGAGAGGCAGAATTAAGAATGCCCAGATGTGTTGTAGCACATAAGAACAGTTTACAAGGAAAAAGCAAAACTGCCAGCAGACTAGCGACGGGTTAGCTGTCTATATAAATATATTGTGCAGGAAACATATCTCCAAGCCTGGCTTCTGGACTTTGGTCTGGGGCATGTAAGCTCAGCTGCTACTGCCTGTGCTGAGAAAATGAGAATAGACTATTTTTATGATGGTTCAGAGCAGTTCATGCCAATCCTCAACAAGGAAGCTAAGCTTGTTTCTTGAAGCATGTGTATATATGAAGGGATCCTAATTACGTGGGGTGGCTAGCCTCGACCTGGTGCAGCGAAAGAAAAAGGCATTTCTGTCCAGCCTGTTGTTAACCCTGCTTCTTCCTCCTGGTGTTTGTAGCCCAGCACCTGCCCCCTCCCTCAGTCCTCCTCCTCACCCTCCTAGCTCCTGTTTTGGGTGAGTGGGCTCCCAGGTGGAAGAATTTGGATTCTTGGAAAAATCTGCTACTAAATGTAATTCTTATTCTTTGAGTTTTCCTGCTAACTTCACAAAACAACTTCTTTTATAAGTACGATCCTCCATAGGTTATGTTTGAAGGATCAGGCACTCATTCACACATGCTATTAGGTTGCAACAGAAATAGTCTGAAATGTATGCACCAGAAACATACACATTCCCAGCTTTCTCTTAAATTAAATTTCCTATCGTATTCCTCATGTGGGTATGGTCATTTTTAATTTAAATTTGTTAGAAATAGACATTAATTTTAAGGAGATTTCATAAATCCCATGCCCATGTTATAAAGCAAGCATGTAAATATGTCAGTTTGCAGAAAGCCAGGCTTTAAAAAAAAATATGAAAGCACATAACACTGCTGACATTCCCATCATATGCTGAAATTTCTGTCCAAAGCTGCTTTCTATCTCAGTGGCAAGGAACTGTTTCTGAATAACAGAGAGAAACAGATATGCAGAACCTCTGCACTGTTATTTGGCAGCCCGTGCGAACCAGCCGCGAGCAGACTTCCCTTTGCTCAGCAGCTGTCCCCGGGAGCCACAGGAGGGAGATGCAGCTTCCACGGGGCTGGTGTTGCCCACAGAGTAGCAACCCCAAGCAGTTCCTCCCTCCTTTCACACCTTTACAGCTTGCATCACTTGCAACCACAGTGAGGAAGACAGAGCACAGGACAAGGGGGACAACTGTGTCCTTCTGCCTACAGATGTGGAGCTGGTTGGTGGAATGTCCTCTCCAGAGCATTGCCCAGCCACGGTTTTGATATTTAAGGTAACAGGCTTGTGTCCCTCTCCCATGGGGAAACTTTCCACACACTCCTAGACCTCAGAGACCTCAAAGTGCTCTCCTCCAAGAGGCTGTGATACAGTGATGGGAAACAGGCTGTAACACACTTGGGCAGCTCTGTAACCCTCTGCTGCACAGACTGAAGGGGTGGGAGTACTTTGCTATGGACAATAAGCATTAAGTTCAACAGATATTTTAGTACCATTGTAGAAAAAACTTCTCTATAGGTTGGTCTGAGCATATTTAATGCTTACATCCTCTCTGCATAGGCAGGTCAGGGCATGGGGAGCCCAGGGGTGTTGCAGCACCATAACTGCTATGGAGGTGTGAGTGCCTGAACCTGCTCCAGCCTTCACAGTACTCTGCTGTGATACAGCTCCCCTCAGGCAGAGCTTGGAGACAGCAGGGAAAAGAGGTCCCATAACATTTCTCCTTTAAAACTTAGGAAAAGTTGAGCTTGTCCAGAAAGAGCCCTTCTTCTGTCCAACTTTGGTTCCCTTATTTACAGAGCAACATTTATTTCTATTGCCCTCCTGTCTGTTGCTATTTATAATATAGGGAAGAGTTTTTTGTACAGAATGCCAGGGAAAAGCTTTCCTGGGCTGTTCAGCCTGTCACACAAGGGCTTCTTTGTGTCCCTTGCTAAGGGCTTGCCATTTGGGGAAGCTGTAAGTCTGTAAGAAACAAAACAAATTTGCAGGAGAATGTGCTTAACATTTTGTTGCATTCTTTGAAAGTCTTTACGAGAAGCTGAGTATTTGGAGCAGATAACCCAGCCATGCATAGACTCAGCTGTGATTTCTTTCAACATATTACTCTAATTTTCTCCTTTCCTATTGATCTGCAGGGTACCACCTCTTCAAACCCCAGACAAATTGATCCTCTGAGTAACATCTGTGCATGCTATTAATCTTTTTCACACATTTGATGTTCCACATTACTGGACACAGGACACACACTATGACTCAAGTGTTAATCAACTAATACCTGAAAATTAGGCTTGTGTCTACTGTATAAACATTGACAGACTATCCATCATCTGCCTGAGTGAGTAAATGAATTTTGCTTTTGTTGCATGCACAGTAGCACTCTGTGGCCTGGAATACTTACTGGGCTTGGAGGACATCATACAGTGAGGCCAATGTGCAGCTACTGCCAGGCAGCCCCATGTACAGGACAGGGTGTAGGCAAAGGGAAGGGCTGCAGACCCCCACTTACCCTGGAAGACCAAGTCACTTCCAGCTACAGCAACAGGCTTTCTCAGTGTATTTTGGAGCAAATAAAGGGGTGGAAATCCATTGGCCAGATGGGTTAAGGCCACGCCACATATGTCCCAGGCTACTGTCAAACTTGGGTCCCAGAAGGACCATGAAAATACTTGAAGTGTCATATGCACCATCCCCAAATTACTGCACATTAGCTGAGTGCTGGATGTTTGCCTCTGGTGCAAAAGGTCCTGAACTTGCATCACTATCAAACCCTATTTTGGTGCTTCCTGACAGGCAGTGAGGCACTGTTTGCAATCCAAAATCCTGGATGTGGCTCCTCCTGTTTCGTTGGGGTTTTTTTCTCCTTTTCTTGCCCTCCTGTAACCACTGAAACAGATGGTTATTTCTTCCTAGGAGCTGGTAGAGCAATCTGCTTGCAATGCCTGATTGTGATCACTGCCGACTTTGACACCGTCCTGGCAGGCTCCTCTCTTCTGTGACATCAACTTCCATTTAATGAAAAAGGAAGGGGGAGAAGAGGACAGTCACAGCTGAAAAGCAGCAAGTTTGGGTCTCTGCTCAGACCAGACCAGGCTGTAGCAAAAGCAGAGTACATCAATGGCCCCCACCCCTGGCACATGAAAAGGGCCAGAAAGATTCTGACTGAGTTTAATGAAAGGCGGTCAAAGCTTAGCTGCAGCATTGTTTCTGGGTAGGACAAAACTGCTTGAATCATCTTTGTTCTGATTTGTTTTGGTTTTTTAAGTGGCTTTCTTGAAGAGGAAATTTATCCAGGGAGGGTCGTCTTGTGACAACTTCCTGAAAGCATCTAAAAAATCTGGAAAATTAAATATATGAGGTTATTTGGCAACTAAAAAGTGAAACATTGTATCTACAGAAATTAAACTGTTGGGGTTTTGATGGATGCATGAAAGCTTTGGGAGAAAAATTCCAATGAAAAAACAACCTTTGCTAGTAACAAAAATAATTTCCTCCTCACCAGGAGACATTAATTCACTTACATTCCCCTCTCAGGCTGGAATTCTTCATGCTCCATCTTTTTCTAATAGCAATTTTCTTGGGGTTTTTTTTCTTTTGCAAAGCAGGGCAGAGGCCCCACAGTGAATGGGGAGGGAGGAAAGCTGAAAGGGTCCATATTGGAAAGGGTTGGTGGAAGAGTATGTTGGAGCAGGCTGGGCTCCATAGGTCAGACTCAATTACTGTAGCTGCTAATGGGGTGACAGAGAAGCATCTCCAATTCAGGTCTTTGATGGGACTAAGTCACTCTGCAGCTGCCAATCTCCCTCCAGACTTTGCAGGAGTCACAGCGTAACGTTGCCCTTAACACAGGTACCCCAGGTAAAGCACTAAAGGTAGAACAAGTGGTTTTCTCTACTTGCTGGCTTATCACTGCATTTCCTAGTGCCAGAGGTCCCCTTTCTGTGTTTTGTCTCTTCACTTTGGCATGTTAGCTCAGTCTTTGCTGATACTTCCAATCAATACGGGAATACAAATAACGACAAAAGAAAAACATCTCAGCAGCAGGTAAAGAATAACAGCAATATTAAAAAGCCTTAAAACTTGTAACTGTAAAGAAAACAAGGTACTTTCCCATATATATTTATACAGACACAGACACTCATACAAGATTGAATTTTCCATCTAAAACGGCTCCATGAAGACACTAGAGGTGTTACAAATTAAAGCTCTTAGAAGTCTACACTATTCATACTCTAGATCAGCCAAAGATGGAACATGAAGGACAGAGGGCTTTAATCTAGGTATCGCTCATACAATTACTCCATGAGAAAACTCAAGTGGCTTTTATATTTCAGACAAGCTTAATTTTTCCATGAATGAGGTCTCAAGCTCCAAAAACACTGAGTCTAAAACAGCTCTGCAGGTCCCTAATCCTGTTATCTGCTACCTGGCACATAATCCTGTTATTTGCTGACTTATCTGCCACACCTCGTGTCAGACAACTCTGCACAAGAGTGCAATGGACAGTCTCCTGGGAGAGGAGTTGTGTGGATTTGAACCACTCGAAAAGGGCACTGAACTGCTATTGCTGTCACCTTTAGATGGTGGTAGGAAGGAAAATAGGTACATTAGCCTCTTTTTTTTTTTCCCCAAAGAAAACATTTGCCAGATGATAATTCTCTGCTTGAGTAGGCAAAGGTGCTAAACTGAAGTCCAGAGAGGTGTCTGCGTGGTAGGAATCAAGAATCAGCTCTGTGCATAGTGTTTTTCATTAGCAAAGAATAGCCAACGAAACTGATCAAAACTAGATATCAAATTTCCTTCCATCACACCAGATATCAACAGGAGGGACATAACTGCTGGGGAGCCAACATGCATGTCCAGGCTGCTGGAGTCCACTGAGAAACCAAAGAGATGAAAACTAGGCAACATCAAGTTTTATGTCTGCATCCCTTATCACAGTGTGCTGACCTGCACCAGGGAGAGGAGCTGGTTGTAAACAAACCAGAAAAACATTTTCTAAAACCTGTGTAATTGCCTGTACCTACTCTCCATGCGTCCCAGAGAAGAGTTCCTGATATCAGCTGATGCGAGAGGTGAACCATGGAAAAAACAGGTTTCCCTCAAAGTAATTCCATTAGGGCCTGAAATGACTGGGTGAAACATGAGTAAGGGAAATCATTGCAGAAACACAACAGCTGGGCTCCATGACATCACTTGCAGGAATCAAAGGAAATGAGCTTATAAGTTATGCAGAAAAAAAATGACTTTTTTTTTTTCATTTGTCTACTTATAAAGTTACAGTTTGATTTCTGAATGAGGAAAAAAAAAACCAACCCACTTTGAAAAATTTGGTCCTGATACGTTGCTCTTTTAGGTAAATCATTTTGCATTTATTGAAGCTGACAAGGAAATAAAATGACTGAAATCCTTTCTGTTTGCTGTGCATGAAGACAAACTATTGCAGAAGCAATAGTACCACATGCTTCCAACAAAAATACAGTAGTGCACAATTTAAAAAGTTATGAAAAAAAAAGAGGATGTAATGGTTAACATCTATATTATTGTTGCTGTCATTTGTTTGCACGTTGTGACCTTATTGGATAGCTTATCAGTAACTAGTTCTTCACAGACATCATGTTTATTGTCAAGGGAAATCAAATAAATGACAAATAACAGCTTTTAGAGTTCAAAGAGCAAAAAAATAACACAAGCCAGGATATTTTCTGCAAAGGCTTCTGCCTCATGTTTAGCTCACTCTCTTGTGTCTTACTCCAAGACGTGTTTGAGTCTGTCTTTAAGCCACAGCCCAGAAGACCAATCAGAAATCAAGGAGACGTTTCAGACAGACAGACTGGCTTCTAGACCCTTCGTGCTCAGTAGCATGGGTATGTTAGAAGCTTGTTTCAAGGTAATGCACTTAATTATTTACCAAAAAACAATTTACTAAATCAGGCCATTCCTTGCCCTGCTTCAGTTACTGCTAGAGGGGTAAACAAGTAGTTTTGATGGATTCCTTTCTTCATGGAAACAGAAAAGAAGAGCTATAAAGTCAAAGAGATGGGACGGGATTCATCCTGCTGGAGCCATCACCTGGGCTCCCTCTTCATAATGAAAAAGAGAACAGCATCTCCTGAAGCAACCTGTTGTAACCAAAGTGCATCTTAGAAAGGTGACATGTTCACCTTCAGCCAGGGTGAGTTCTCTCTGGATTACACACTCTAGACAACTGTAGCAGGCTTTTTGAAGCAAGAAATTACTTCCAGTTTCAGCGCCTCTGTCACAGAGCTGACTCGCACCCACAGTGGTCCTTGCTCCTAGCTGTATCCCTGGTTTCACTCCAGATGGACAGCCCATCCATGTGCTGTTTTCTGGCATGCCCAGGCTCATGTCCCTGTTTTGTCTCCCAGGTTTGTTTCCTGCCTCACACTCTGCCACCCTTATTCCAGTTTACAAGGCTGTAGCCTCAAACATGTTATCATAAAAAAAGTGTCCACTGTAAAGATTTCCTCATAAAAAAACCCAACTCTGTTCACAAATAAATTAAGAATGTGCTTAAATCCCAGTGAAAGCAATGGAACATAAGCATGTGCTGAAAGTCTTTCCTGAATGGGGGCGTATTGCCTCCCTCTTCCTAAAACCTATTTCTGTTGAGCTCATATTTCTTGTTGGCAAGACCTTAAAAACAAAAAGAAGGAAAAAACTTTTCCCGTAAAAGTTGAACTTAATAAACCACTTTAGCATCCTTAATTGCCATACTTTTTTGTATTGATGCAAATAGCTATTAATGGACCTTTTTAAGGAAAATATTATACTTCATATCAAAAATACACGGCAAAATGAGTTTGCACAGTTGTACACCATAATGCTTTGCAAAGTTAATCAACCTAGGTAGTTGGAATGTGGGAGAATATTTTGTTTCCAAATGGAGAATTATTATGATATACTGGGGGTTGTTGTCTCGCCAAATTCCTTTTAATCAACTCTTTTTTTTTGTATGGAATGAAGGCCATGAAACATCTTAAAACTGCAACCTCTTCACTCAAAAAAGAACAAGGCAGATTTATTTTTTTTTTTAAGTGGGTGAAGGAATCCACTGATGTAATAAATGTATCCATGTATTCCAAGTATAACTTGGAGCCAGCCTAGTTATAAACTCCTTAAGATCAAGGTTCATCATAAAACTGGGCCCTACCTTTATTTTCGTAATACTAGCGGTTGCCACTAGAATTCCTGAACCCCTTCTTCACGCCATCTGGAATGCATACACGAGCAAGTTTATGATGAAAAATATACTGAACACTAGAGCTGGGCTTTTTTAGGGTAAAAGCAACTACAAAGGCAGTAATGTGCAGGGATTGTACATTTATTTTATTACAAGAACCAATGTGTTCTTTTCCTTTTGGTTTAACCAAGCTGAAGACAGATCATAGAAGCAAGCTTTGTAAATGAATACTGCATGTTCAGATCCATTCTGTGTGTTCTGGAAATGAGAAGGACACACCTAATATCTTTATTTACTTAATCTTGTCACTGTTTGTTTAATTCATTACATAGATTTTCAGTCTGGGTCAGCTGTTATGTCCAAGGTCAGTGTATGGCAGGTTTTATGCCACATGTCACTCAGCATTAATAACTTTCATTATGGTTATGTTGGAACAACAGGAAGCAAAACTCACTTTGGTAACTTCCCTAGTGTCACTGCAGATGAAAAGTGCTAGCTCTGATCACCTTCAAAGTTTGCTCATGATTGCCACAAGCCAACCCCTAATTCAAGTGCATTCCCACACTGTGTTGTTTTATTCTGGGTGGGTTTTTTCAGAGGTCTTTTCTTTTGTTAGGTTTTTAGCAGGAGTAGTGCAAGAGCTACATTCTTCTTTAACTTCTTCAGATTTTCAGCCCAAGTGTACTAACTCTTGCTAAGACCAAACCCAGTAAAATAATACCCTAAATTTCAGATCAGGGCTCTGATTCAGGAAAGTCCTTAATCATGTGCTCGGCTGAAAGACCATGTGTCATTTTTAGCAAAGTCAGTGTCCAGACATTATGTGTTGTTCTGCACGTTGAGTGAATTGAAGTCAAGGTGAATTAAGCATGTGTTTTAAATCAGGTATGTGCTTAAGTGCTTTCTTGAACAATGATGGAGTTAAGCATGTGCTGAAGTCCTGGCTTAGGGCTGTTAAAGGCTGCTTTTCCCTCTTTCAGCTGAGAAAGGAGATCATCTAGCCACAAAAGAGCCTTTCCAGCAGAGGCATCCTCTTTATCATTTCCTAGTCCAATGCACAAGTATCAGCTTTCTGATATAGTGAAACAGCGGAGGGACATTCTCAGTCTGCAGGACCAGATCACACAGAGAAAGGCTCTTTGTAATACTGCAAGAATGCTTCGAGCTTCACAAATAAAAGCACTCAAAAGAGCACCAGATATTCAGCTGCCTGTGCACCCTTCCTTCCCTCCCCAGCACAGCCTCTCTGTGTCTCTCTTTCGAGGCTCATTCAAGGAGCTCACAAACACCGTGGTCCATCAACAGGGAGGTGAAACGAGCGATGCTATTTGCAAATGCGTGTGTGCGCACACAGGGAATCCACTTGTTTCTTTGCTCTTCATTGGGGAACACCGATTTCCTTTCTGTCTTACTCTGATTTGGGTTCTCTGCTATGAATCTGCTGTAAACATTTCATGAACATCAACCACGTGACAAAATACATTCAAAAAATGCCTTGGACACCATCAGGCCAGGCAGCCCCCCGATGTCCCCAAAGGGGCTGGCACGTTCGCAGCTGCAGCTCTCCCATCTCCGCCAGTCACTGACTCCTATTGAAACCAGCCCAGCTCCTGGCTGCTCTGCACAGGAAATCTTTCCCAACAGCAGTGTTATTTTCACAACAGTAACTGCCAAAGCCGAGCCAAGGCCATGCACAAAAAGCCTAGTTTACCAGATGAATTCCCACAAAACACAAGTGACGCTATTCAGGATCTCATAAGCGGTAGGTCAGGGAATAAGGTGTTAGGACTCCTAAAGTTTAGCAGGAGGGAGCTGCTTGTCCCCTGGCCATAGGCTGCCTGTAGTACTGCGGGGCTAATTGCTGCGCATTCCTCAGCCATGATGTCACTGGATC
>NW_009920095.1:145879-149453 GCF_000696875.1 Nestor notabilis | reverse complement strand
TTTCCCTCCTATGGATGCAAGGAACTTGTGGTATATCTCTGAGGCACCCAAAAGTACATGTGCTCACCCTTTAAAAAAAATCTTTTACCATATACCTAGCAGAGCCAAACTAAATGAAGCTGAGGTCTCTGTCCAGCATTTGGAAGCCAGTTAAAATAGGAAATCAGTGTTTCTCTAAATACACAGAGTATATTACCTTAGTCATAAAATTGGGGACTTTCAAATCTAATTTGTTCAGCACTAGCACTGTTGAAGGCTGGGAAGTGTTCCAGAGGAAATCACCTCCACGCAAACAGAGATTAGCAGCTCCCCATTGCAGACATATGGAAATGATTGCCTATAATCTCCGGTAATTGTGGCTGTATTACATTCAAATCCTGTTTTCAATTTTCTTAAACTTCTAGACTGATTGTGTTATTAAATCATTCTGGCTGATGTGTTTAATAAGGACCTATTAAATGTTTATAAAATTAGGGAAATAAATACGGGCTTTTAGTCAGATTGTGTGATGGATCTGGTAACCTATTGTTAAAAGTACTGCTGGTAAAAACGTGTCTAAAAAAATAGACTTAAAGGCTTCCTTTAAAATAAGAAACCCAATATTCAATATAGGCTATCTCCAAAATGATATTCACAGATGTTTAGAGAGAAAAGAGTGCAATTAGAAAGTTCTCACTGAGCTGTGGGAAGCAGCACTTCCTCTGCACAGTGACATGTCCCAGGTTGGGACAGCAAGGGGAAGGCACAGCATTGTCCCATGAATGGCTGTGCTGGGCCAGGGTGACTGTGTGGGCACCTGAGTGGCTCCAGCACTGGCATTCTGACTGCTGGGCCAGTATATGGCCAGCTGAGGCCATGTACCATCCCAGTCACCTCTGAGCACCCAGCCTTGCAATGGATGAGCAAGTGCCTCCCATGGCCCTGCTCTCCCTTCTTTACCCACAAACAGCCAGCTTAAATAATTAAAGAGCTCCGAGTGACCATGACAGAAGGTTTGTCAAGGCAGAAAGAATTAATTTTATATCCAGGGACATGCATCTGACACCAAAGAGAAGACTAAAGGATCGCTCCATGCCTCCTCCTCTGCCCCATCACCCTTATACTAGTTCCTCCTTTCCTACAATGCTACCCACAACTAGAGACAAAGCCTTTGTCTCACAGTTAGTAACCCTGCTAGCTTCTTGCATGCCTGATGTTGCTTTTTGGAAGTAACCTTTGTCTTTTAACAGCTAGCTCTGTGCTTTCTTCATTCTCAACTCTCTTTCACAATAGCTCTCACCTGTTTGCGAATGTGCATGCATCTAACTTGTTTTAACCACGGTACACATGCTAAAGTAGTTTTGTCCTCTGTCTTAAGGGCAAACATGAACCTGTTTTCTCCAGCAAATTAATCTTTTATTTTATTCTTTTTTTTTGAGGGAGGGGGTGAAGAGAAAGGGGAATTATAAATTAATTAATTGTTGAGATTTTCAGCATAAAATGCACCGCATCATTATCTTTGCATAAACACACCGTCTTTTAAAAAGTATAACTAGCCCATAACATCGCAGTTACAGAATATTATCAAATAATGAGGAACTTGCATGGGTCACATTAGAGACTTTGAAAGGTTTGAAGAGAATTGGATATAAGGTTAATATTTGGCAGAGCCTTGTAAATAGCCTGATTGTTATTTTATATTGGCTGAAGTATAAAAATCTGTGCTGCGTGCCAGCAAAAGCCGAGTGGTGTGGCCAGGTAGTTACATGGCTCTGTTGTTAGCCTGTTTCATGTAGGAATGTTCTTGTTCTCAGTAGGTTATTTTTTGTGTGTCTGCTTATACTCAGCTAAAATAGAGCAAGGACCCAGCACGGCAATTATTTTTACTAAATTTTGTTGGTCTGCCCTCAGGGGACCTTCTCCCAGTTTAATTGTTGGAGGGATTGTTGCCTTCTGGGATTGTATTTCAAAATGTTCTTGTTAGAATTTGCTCTCTTAACAGAGTAAAGGGCTTTTATTTTTAAAAATTTAATCCCTTTTTTTAATGCACATAAAACCGCATAAAACAGTGCACCCTGAAATTAATCGAGGTGCTTCTTGATGCATAGATTTCTAAATTATTTGTCTAAAGATATACTTAGAATTGATTATATTATGGGGGCATAAATCTCCTGTCCCCCTCCCCCGTGCAGGAGCTTTAGAAGTGAATTCAAGCAACCCAACTGCATTTTAAGTTAAGACAAACATGGGGAAGATCATTTGTCTCTAGCTGTACATGAAATAGCTTATAATAGTTGCAGCTGAGTACATGAAGCATATGTTAGAAGCCCTTTGATATAAATCCCAGTATCAGCCTAGAAAGATATTGCATTTATGCATCTGACAGGATTCACCCATAAATAATAATAGGAGAAAAATCCAAATTTATAAGCTGCTATTTCTGGATTTATTTTTAATGTGACTGAATATTCGTCCCACTTCTACAACAGGCACTACATTAAGCAGAGCACAGGCAATCTGGTTGGAATCAACAGAAAGAAAATAAATACTGAAATGTCCCCTTGTCCAGCCCCAACTGAGAAGAGATGTGGGACAAGCTCCATGTGAGGACAAATATCATCCTGCCACATAATTCAAAGCAACTGGGGAGTCACATAACCTATTTTGCTATTTTTAGATTAGCTGCAGTGTTTCTTGTTTTGGGGGAAGCTCTTCCCTTTTCCAAACATATGGTTCTTCCTCCATCATTTTAAATTATATTTACAGGCTATGAAACCTTTGTGGGCTAAATCTCAGCTCGTGTGAATTGGCATCCTCCACTGGAATCAGCAAAACGGTGCTGGAGTCTTGCTCACAGCCTCTCTGACAGTCTACCTGCTAATTTCTTTTAGAGAAAAGAGTGGATAAAGTTAGACTTTATTCCCCTGCATCCTCCTTCTCTGCTATTTTTTGCAGTTAACCCCGCATCTGTAATTAATCTGATAGTCACTGCCTCCTTCTTCCTCTCCCCAACCCCCTCTTCTACACCCCTGGGGAGGTTTGGAAGGAAAGCAAGCTAAACATAAGCATGCAGGTAGCTAAGTTCACCCTATATGTCAAAGCAGTTTTTTCCACCCAAAATAAAAACAGTGTGTAGACTGAAACTCTGAAAGGTAAATAAGACCCTTGAGTCTCTAAAAGTAAACTTATCAATTAGAGCATTTGAAAAGCCTGGATGTCCATTGTCAGACCTAATGTTAACAGTTTAGCCCACATACTGGGCTCATTCATTAATTAATCATGAAGCAGGATTAGAACCATTAGCCCAAATCTTTAAAATACTCCACCTCAGGACTGAAAGCACAAACATCTTCCCTGATGCATCACAAGCCCTTGCAGCATTACTGAGTCCTAAGCTTGCAGCAAGTTTGAGAGGCCTCAGACAAGAGTCCACATCACAGAGCCACCACACATAATGCAACATAATTTTTCCCAATTAGTTGTCTCTCTTCAGGAAAAGCCTGAGGCGAGTGCAGCAGACACATCCCTAGAGAGAGCAGTCCGTCTAGGTAGGCTTGAGATCACTGGCGGATGAGTGAGACTCTGTGTGTGTGTA